>NC_133120.1:75308364-75608364 GCF_033568475.1 Henckelia pumila | reverse complement strand
ACGTCCTCCTCATGGGATAGTCTGGGACGTGCAGCCTGCTGCTCCAACAGAGCAGTAATCCCTGCCATCATCGTAGCACTGGCCTGCTCCAGTGCTGTCATAGGGTTCTGCGGAGGTGGCGGTGGCGGTGGAGGTCTTCCGCGTCAATTCATCTGTCTGGGAGGCATTCTGTACCACCACATATTTCTTTACGTAAATCGCAATGCATAACTAAGGGTTTCAAAAATCTTACTGAACATGAAATACTTAAAATTAATACATATGCTCCTTCTAAATCTTATTAAAACATTTAAAACTTACAGACCAGTAGCAGGATTTCTGAGCTTCACGTGGCAGATGGACACCCTCCGAGGACCGTGCTTTGATACCAAATGAAACACCCTAGTACTATTAAATGCGGAAAAACTTTTTTTTTTTTTATACTATACTATATACATATACGCCCATACATATATGTATAAACTTTAAAAATAATATTACAAATAATAACTCGCTTAATAAAATAATAAACATTTATTTGATAAAATCTTGAGTCATGCAATAGATAAAATAATGTCTATAATGAAAATTTATAACTTATGTCTACTAAAATCATGAAAAATCAATAAGTAATCATAACCACTGAAAACATAAAAATATCCTGAATAAATAACTCATGCATAAATAAAATTCTAGCGAGACGGTCACGGGGCCACTGCCATGCTCGCTCATACGTCCTCGCCACCGGTAGGAGCTACATCATACTCACCTGCACCAAATAAGCGTAGTGAGCCTAGAGGCTCAACATGTCTAATCCTTTATAGCAAGCTTAAAAATAATGCACCACGTAAATACTAATACATATACATGTACATGAGCATGCGTGGAAACATTTTTCATAACATAAATGCTTAATCATAAATCTTATTCATAACATAACTTTCCTCATCATACATAACATAATTGAGCATGTCATAAACATAAAAACTGTGTATGGTCATATCCATGAATGTGACTGATAACTGTGCCGACTGATCAGTCTAAAGAACCATCGTACGTGGCGGTGGATAAATCCACCTCTATGCTGGTAGTAAACTACCTCTGTGCCAGTGGTAAAACCCACTTCTATGCCGGTAGTAGAACTACCTCTGTGTCAGTGGTAAAACCCACTTCTATGCTGTCACATCACTTCAATTTCCATAAAAATATTTTTCATGCTCAATTCTTAATCATAAACACATCATAAAATATTTCATGTATGCATGCACTTAAAATATGTCCGTAATATATATTCAATTAATTTTAATAATAAATATACTTTTACTTAAAATAGACTTCATGCATAAAAATAATTAAATATATATTCCGGACTTAGTTTATTTTCATAGATTGGTCCAGACTGCTGGTCTCTCTACTAAACCCCTTAACTGACTTAAAGCCTGTTAACTAACTTAAAGCCCAAAATTAAATAACTAATTTTAAAAAATATAATTTTTACTAAAATAAAATACTTAAATGTTATTGGGCTTAAATAAAAATATTTAGGCCCAATAACTAATTAATTCATAAAAATTCCTAGACTGGCCCAATAAAATCACTGACTAGCCCAAAAATTCCGATGGGCCCACGGGCCCATAAAATTATTGGGTTAACTTAAAATAAATTTAAAAAGCCCAAATAAAATTATTTGGAAGCTCAAATAATTTTATTTCTAATTAAATGGCCCAAAAATCCAATTAAAGCATTAAACATTTTAAAATTAAAATACTCGAGCCCGGCCCACCTAGCCCGGACCCGGACCTGCCTGACCCGACCCTAGACCCTACTGACCCGACCCACTACCCTGACCCGACCCGGAACCACCCAGAACCCCCCTTACCCGACGCCCCCTCTCCTTGCCCTCGGCTGCGCGAGCAGCAGCCCTTTAGGGGCTGCTGCCGCCTCGCTCCGGCCGCCCCTGGCCGGAGCGCCGCCGGCAGGACCTTCCCAGGGTCCTGCCGGTTCGAACCCAACCTTGGCTCGGCTGGGTCATGGCCTAGCATGACCAGCCGAGCCCTCCTTCCACTAAACCCTAAACTGTGAGCCACCCTTGACCAACATGTTTCCAGCCTTGTACCCGGTGAACCTAGCCTCTAACCAACCAACCAGACCATCTCCCAAGACCCTTACGCACCCATGACGGCACGGACCAGCAGCCATGCCCCCCTCCATGAGAGAAAACGTGATAAATGTGCATCTAAACCATCGAATACATATACCGCAAGGGAGAATTCATTATTTTCTAACATAAATCAGAAACATGAACGTAACAATCTTTCAAAATCTGTCCATGAATGCATACATAGCTTATATGGTGTTCAAACGAAGGAAAAAGACATGCCTTTGATAATTTTTAAAGAAGACTATCGCGTGTACGACACCCGGACGACGAACCAACGGACAACTCAAAATTTTTCCTTGAAGAACATGGCTATGGAGTGAATTTTCTGCTGTTGGATCGTGAGAATGGTGGTGAGGGAGAGGATGGAGGCGGCTTAGACGTGAGTTTAGAGTTTAGGGTTTGGTTTAGGATAATTTTTGTATAATAAATATTATCTAATTAATATAGATAATATATCATAGAAAATATAATTAAAACTCTAATCATAATAATAATAATCTGATAAGATAACTCCAAATCTCGAAATTATTAAATAGGCTAATTTTAAAAATTAATAAAAGTCAATAAAGAGACTAATTTTGGCTAAAAATAGCCCCTTAAATAAATATATAATTAAATACTAAAATTTTCTTGACAAAATACCTTAAAATATTATTTTAAGGCTCATAAAACTCATAAAATATTTTTGGCTAAATATTTTGGTATCTCGTCCGTCCACGGTCCCGTTTACGCGATCAAAACCAATTAATTTCCATAAATCACAAAAATCATTAATTTTGGGTTAAATGCTAAAATAACTTAAATTATGCATATAAATCACATAATAACACATAAATTCATTTAACCCTTATTTTAAAATTAATTTCTCCTAATTATGCATGCGAATTTACGTATTAAAATTTTCGGGTGTTACAACAAGTATCTTTTATGTTTGTATCATATCTAATACAACATAGTCATGAATCTGTCGAAATCTACTACACTCTAAATCGCAAAATCATGACGATTCAAGTAGATTCAAACCAAAGTCGTTCACAAATTTGATCTGTTATGTAACTAATCTGTTACATAAACCACTTACGTTCTTCTTTTCTGCTTCTCATACTGGAATTTTAGTATTGGTACTGTTAATTCTGTCGTATCTGCTTTCAGTTCTTTTACCAATACTAATTTCCAAGTACTGACTACGTGTAAGTCATACATGTTTAGACAACTGAATGGATATTCAATCTGTTGTCATATGCCTCTTTCAGAATCTGATATTCCATATCTAGAATATCTTATTCACCGCAAAAATTCATTTGTTCTGCTCTGCTGTCTTATCTCCTATCTTCATTTAGCATGCTCAATCAATATTCTATTGCTTGATCTTAGATCAATGTTACTTTTATCGTTCCAAACCAATCGAGTTTAGCTTGGATCGCAACAATTCTGATCGTTTAATTATCTGTCAAGCATAAATATTCAACAAGTACAGATCTGTACCCAAATAAATCCATCAATCATCTAAAACCCATAAATCTTACTTCTAGTCTGAATCCAAATTTCTATCAGTTACGAGCCAAATATATCAAGATACACTGAATAAACACATCAAATAATCAATAATTCTCAAATTTCATATCAAAGGAACTCGCTCAAGGAAATGTCAGTCAAAATCAAATATTTTGAATGACAGCGAGTGAATCAAAATAGACTCTAGCAAAGAATAAGAGTCAATCAACATCAATCGAGATCAAATAACACAACCTCTGAATTGATATCAAGAAATTCAAGAATCATGATTTCTATGATGTAATAGCTTCAGCAAAATTGAAGAAAAAGCTCCACTGTAACTGATTCTTTTCTTATTCTCTATTGATATGAGTTCATTTATTAATTCTTAATTGTAGTAGCCCGTGCCCTAATTGAGTAATTAAAGGATTAATGCTAATTAATTCAATTAGGCATCGGACGGATCGGAAGCTCCGAAGGGACGATCGGAAGCTCCGATGAGGATCGGAGGCACCGATGATATTACGTCATCCATGACGTGTGGCTGGATCGGAAGCTCCGATCAGGACCGGAGGCTCCGATCACCCCTATCTGGAGTCAACAAATGATATTTTGACACGTGGCAGATCAGGATCTTTGGAAGCTCCGATGGCAGGATCGGACGTTCCAATCGAGGTTCGGACGTTCCGATCAAGGATCGGAAGTTCCGATCGTTGTCTATAAATAGAAGGCCGAGGCTTCATTTCTCCTTGCCAATTCCGGATTTCCTCTCTATTTCTAGTCATATTCGAGTTGTTCTAGCCTTCCTAGGCTTGAACTGGGAGTCGTCTAGACGTTCGATAGTCGTAGCGGAGTTGTGCCCAAGTTCTGGAGGCATCGACATCAAAGGGCTAACGACGGACGAAGGTATAGCTTTTGCTTCCTATAAATATTTAGGAGTATGCAATAGCTTAGTTAAGGCTTTTAGAGCACTATTATGATAGTAGTATCATTTGGCAGTGTAGAGCAGACTATAGGCGTTGACCTAGAGTTGGTAGAGCTTTCACTGTTTTGAGGTACGAAAGTACTGTTCGAGATATCCTGACTGAGTATGCATGTATTATGTGACTGCATGATTTATATGTCATGATATTATGCTGCATTCATTTGCATCTTGCTGTATCTCCTTCGAGATGTCTGTTAGTAGGGTTGTACCCTATCCTGTTAGTGGATTGGACTTCCATCGATTTGGGTCCGGCATTTCCACGGTTATCTCGGTATGGGAGCCACCTCCTGAAGCGACGGCACAGCGTGCTACATACCAGGGCCCGGTCTGTCTCTGTTATCTGATCCTTGACCTCGAGTCTATAGGGAGTTCACTTTGCATGCATGTATACTCATACTCTCGCACTGAGCGTTGTATGCTCACGTCTTGTACTCTGTATTTTCTGGACACCCTATTCCATGGGGCAGGTTTGCGATTGGACGAGGAGGGTGGATCCAGGAGGGGCTAGTCAGTGGTTGGCCAGCTGGAGCTTCGTCTAGGCTTTATTACTGTTGTTTGGGTTTATACAGCTATTCGATTTGGTTGTATATTATTGGAAAATTACAGATTCCTTTACTTGGGATTGTATATTGTTATTGGTTTCCGCAGTTTTATTCTGATATCTGTTTTATTAAGTTAATTGCATGCCTAAGTTCTGTTTAGTAGGTGATCCGGGTAAGGGTCACTACATTTATGGTATCAGAGCATGCAAAAGATTTCTTGGGATTTAGTCTCATCTTGAGGTATTTTTGTAGATGTCAAATCGTGACGACCAGAGTTCTCATGGCAGTGTTGGTGGGCGTTGGGGTGATGCCGACCGGGAGCCTCGTCGAGAACGGCGTCATCGTCACCATGACGACGAGCGTTTCACTGTGCGTCGATTCTTAGCTATGGGTCCTAAGCCCTTAGTTGGAGGTGAGTCTCCGGAGGATGCGGAGAACTGGTTAGACCGCATGGAGACGACTTTTCAGACTTTCCAATGCACTGATGAGCAGAAGGTGGAGACCCTTGGCTATCTTCTGGATGGGCGTGCGCGCAGGTGGTGGAGGTTTACTTCTGCACCTTTTGTTGCGGCGAGAGGAGTGGCCACCTGGGCCGAGTTTCGCACAGCTTTCCAAAAGCGGTATTTTCCTCCTGCACTCCGACAGTCGAAGGCAGGCGAGCTACTGAGTCTGCGACAGGGAGCCATGTCTATCGATGAGTATCAGCAGAGGTTCTTTGATCTGCTATCCTATTGCCCCGAGATTGCTGATAGCTCAGAGATGAAGTATAATCTGTTCCTTCAGGGCCTTAACCCTGAGATCCATGACCGTGTGGCGGTTGGTGACGACATGTCCTACGAGGGTTTGGTGAGCCGTTGTCACCAAGCGGAGGACAGCATTCGGCGGAACAGGTCTTTCCCTCAGTCGAGGCCTACTAGTTCTTTGGGTCCCCGTGCCCAAACTTTCAAGAAATCTGGATCTTCTTCTTCCTCTGGTTCTGGAGGTGTTGTCCGTTTCGGTAAGAAGGACAAGTGTGATCACTGTGGGAAGAACCATCCATCCGACAAGTTCCGCAGAGCTTCTGGAGCTTGTTTCCATTGTGGAGAAACTGGTTATATCCGGAGGGATTGTCCACAGTCTGGGGGAGGCGGTTCTGGATCTGGTTCAGGATCGGGTTCTCAGACCACCGTTCAGCAGAGGTCGCAGGGACAGTCTGCTGGGAGTTCTCATTTGAGGCCACGAGCTTCTGGCCAGGTGTTTGCCCTGAGACATGATCAGGCTGTGGAGGAGAATGAGAAAGTCATCGCAGGTACATTTATGCTTTATGGTATACCTGCACTTGTACTTATTGACACTGGTGCATCTCATTCCTTCATTTCTGCACGTTTTGTTAAGAGGCATAAGTTACCATGCATTGCACTAGACGTAGTGATGTCTGTTTCTACTCCGACGGGCCAATCTGCTTTGGCTAAGCGTCTAGTGATGGGTTGCCCTTTAGAGTTTGAAGGGAACGTTCTGTTGGCGAATCTCATGGTCCTGGCGATGGACGACTTTGATTGCATTCTGGGAATAGATGTGCTGACTACCTATCGAGCTTCAGTGGACTGCTATCAGAGATTAGTACGCTTTCATCCGGAAGGGAGAGAGAGTTGGTTTTTCTATGGTGAGGGAGCGCGACCCCCGATGCCTTTGGTATCAGCTTTGAGAGCCTGTCGAGCTCTAGAGTCTGGCGGGGAAGGCTACCTTATCTATGCAGTTGATTTGTCCGCTGAGAGTTTTGGGATAGAGAGCATTCCTGTTGTGGATGAATTTCCAGATGTGTTTCCTGATGAGATTCCGGGTTTTCCTCCTGCTAGGAAAGTCGAGTTTGGCATAGAGTTGATGCCGGGTACTTCGCCTATTTCTAGAGCACCGTATCGTCTGGCACCGTCAGAGATGCGTGAGTTGAAGAATCAGTTACAGGATCTTTTGGACAAGGGGTACATTCGTCCTAGTGTATCTCCTTGGGGAGCTCCTGTTCTCTTCGTGAAGAAGAAGGATGGGTCGATGCGGCTGTGCATTGACTATCGGCAGCTGAATCGAGTCACTGTGAAGAACAAGTATCCGTTGCCTCGTGTTGATGACTTGTTTGACCAGCTGCAGGGCACATCAATTTACTCTAAGATTGACTTGAGATCTGGGTATCATCAGTTGAGAGTCCGTGATCAGGACGTAGCCAAGACTGCATTCCGTACTCGCTATGGGCATTACGAGTTCCTAGTGATGCCATTTGGTTTGACCAATGCGCCGGCTATATTCATGGATCTGATGAACCGTGTCTTCAGGGAGTACTTGGACAAGTTTGTCGTGGTCTTCATTGACGACATCTTGGTTTATTCGCGTAATACGGAAGAGCATGCTTCTCACTTGCGGTTGGTACTGCAGACTCTTCGAGATGAGCAATTGTACGCCAAGCTGAGCAAGTGTGAGTTCTGGATGGATAGAGTGGTTTTTCTTGGCCATATCATATCCAGGGAGGGGATTTCTGTTGATCCAAGCAAGATTGAAGCGGTACTTAATTGGTCGCGTCCGACGACGGTTGCTGAGATTCGTAGTTTTCTGGGTCTAGCAGGGTATTATCGTCGCTTTATTCTGAACTTCTCTCAGTTAGCTCGACCGTTGACGCAGCTTACCCGCAAGGGTGTGGATTTTGAGTGGTCCTCCGAGTGTGAGGAGAATTTCCGTGAGCTTCGACGGCGGTTGACTTCTGCGCCGGTGTTAGCATTACCGTCAGGATCTGGAGGGTATGTAGTTTACACGGATGCTTCTCTTCAGGGGTTAGGTTGTGTCCTGACTCAGAATGGGCATGTGATTGCATACGCTTCTAGACAGCTGAAGCTTCACGAGGACAACTACCCAGTCCATGATTTGGAGTTAGCAGCCATTGTGTTCGCTTTGAAGATCTGGCGTCATTATCTTTATGGCGAGAAATTTGAGATCTTCACCGACCATAAGAGTCTCAAGTATTTGTTCACTCAGGCGGAGTTGAACATGAGGCAGAGACGTTGGATGGACTTGCTTAAGGATTATGATTGCGAGATTAAGTACCATCCGGGAGCTGCTAATCTCACCGCTGATGCTTTGAGTCGCAAGGTGCGACTATCCGCACTTCAGACTTGTTCGATGTCTAGTGCGATCAGTGACTGTTGTACTTCAGGTTATACCTTCAAGCATAAGAAAGGTATGCAGAGTATCCAGATGTTGGCGATATTATCTGAGCCAGCCTTGTACTCGCGGATCCGAGATGCTCAGATGTCTGATTCAAAGACCCAGCGTTTAGCTCGTCTAGCTAACGAGGGTAGCTCGTCTGGATTTCATTATCAGTCAGATGGCTTTCTGTGTTTGTCTGGTAGGCTTGTGATTCCACAGGATGAAGAGTTGCGAGAGGAGATTTTGTCTCAGGCACATCGCACTAAGTTGAGTATTCATCCTGGGAGCAACAAGATGTACAAGGATCTACGTACTCGTTTCTGGTGGAAGGGAATGAAACGCAGTGTTTATCAGTTTGTTTCGAGATGTTTGGTGTGTCAACAGGTCAAGGCAGAGCACCGACGACCTGGAGGATTGCTTCACAGTCTGCCTATTCCTGAATGGAAATGGGAGTTTATCACTATGGACTTTGTGACCCATTTGCCGGTATCCCCGAGGAACTGTGATGCTATCTGGGTTGTGGTGGACCGACTCACCAAGTCAGCGCATTTCATTGCCTATAGCTGGGAGTACAATGTGGATCGTATGGCTCGGTTGTACATTCAGGAGATCGTTCGACTTCATGGAGTGCCTGTGAGCATTGTCAGCGATCGGGACCCCAGGTTTACTTCTAGGTTCTGGGGGAGTGTTCAGCGTGCAATGGGTACTACTCTCAGTTTGAGTACATCCTATCATCCGGAGACTGATGGTCAGTCAGAGCGCACTATCCGTACGTTAGAGGATATGCTTAGAGCGTGCGTCTTGGATTTTGGTTCAGCCTGGCAGGATCATTTGCCGTTGATCGAGTTCGCTTACAACAACAGCTATCACACTAGTATTGGGATGGCACCTTTTGAGGCGTTGTATGGGCGACGTTTTCGTACTCCACTCTTCTGGGAAGAAGTGGGGGAGAGACAGGCTGAAGGACCGGAGTTTATCCAACAGGCGATAGACATTGTTGATCAGATCAAAAAACAGATTAAGACTGCACAGGATCGTCAGTCCAGTTATGCTAATATCAAGCGTAGGCCTTTGCAGTTCGAGGTCGGGGAGAAAGTGTTTCTGAGAGTGTCACCTTTCCGCAAGATTCTCGGATTTGGCCTTAAGGGCAAGTTGTCTCCCAGATTTATCGGTCCGTTTGAGATCTTAGAGAGCATTGGCGATTTGGCTTATCGACTAGCTTTGCCACCGCATCTATCTAGTATTCACGACGTGTTCCACGTATCTCTGTTGAGACGGTATGTGGCGGATGAATCTCATATTCTGCAGCGATCTGAGGTTCAGGTAGACAAGGATTTGACTTATGTTGAGAAACCTCTTCGTATCCTGGATTATAAGGATAAGGTTTTACGGAACAAAGTCATTCCTTTGGTTTTAGTTCAGTGGCAGCGCCGAGGCACTGAGGAAGCTACTTGGGAGCTTGAGGACAGGATGCGTAAAGACCATCCTGAGTTGTTTTGATTTCATTCTTTAAGTTGTATTCAGTTGCAAACTCTGTAAACGTTTGATTTGAATAAAGAATGTTTCTAATTTCTGTATTTGCATTCGGTACTTAAGATCTGATTTCGAGGACGAAATATCTTAAGTGGGGGAGAATGTAGTAGCCCGTGCCCTAATTGAGTAATTAAAGGATTAATGCTAATTAATTCAATTAGGCATCGGATGGATCGGAAGCTCCGAAGGGACGATCGGAAGCTCCGATCGGGATCGGAAGCTCCGATGAGGATCGGAGGCACCGATGATATTACGTCATCCATGACGTGTGGCTAGATCGGAAGCTCCGATCAGGACCGGAGGCTCCGATCACCCCTATCTGGAGTCAACAAATGATATTTTGACACGTGGCAGATCAGGATCTTCGGAAGCTCCGATGGCAGGATCGGACGTTCCGATCGAGGTTCGGACGTTCCGATCAAGGATCGGAAGTTCCGATCGTTGTCTATAAATAGAAGGCCGAGGCTTCATTTCTCCTTGCCAATTCCGGATTTCCTCTCTATTTCTAGTCATATTCGAGTTGTTCTAGCCTTCCTAGGCTTGAACTGGGAGTCGTCTAGACGTTCGATAGTCGTAGCGGAGTTGTGCCCAAGTTCTGGAGGCATCGACATCAAAGGGCTAACGACGGACGAAGGTATAGCTTTTGCTTCCTATAAATATTTAGGAGTATGCAATAGCTTAGTTAAGGCTTTTAGAGCACTATTATGATAGTAGTATCATTTGGCAGTGTAGAGCAGACTATAGGCGTGGACCTAGAGTTGGTAGAGCTTTCACTGTTTTGAGGTACGAAAGTACTGTTCGAGATATCCTGACTGAGTATGCATGTATTATGTGACTGCATGATTTATATGTCATGATATTATGCTGCATTCATTTGCATCTTGCTGTATCTCCTTCGAGATGTCTGTTAGTAGGGTTGTACCCTATCCTGTTAGTGGATTGGACTTCCATCGATTTGGGTCCGGCATTTCCACGGTTATCTCGGTATGGGAGCCACCTCCTGAAGCGACGGCACAGCGTGCTACATACCAGGGCCCGGTCTGTCTCTGTTATCTGATCCTTGACCTCGAGTCTATAGGGAGTTCACTTTGCATGCATGTATACTCATACTCTCGCACTGAGCGTTGTATGCTCACGTCTCGTACTCTGTATTTTCTGGACACCCTATTCCATGGGGCAGGTTTGCGATTGGACGAGGAGGGTGGATCCAAGAGGGGCTAGTCAGTGGTTGGCCAGCTGGAGCTTCGTCTAGGCTTTATTACTGTTGTTTGGGTTTATACAGCTATTCGATTTGGTTGTATATTATTGGATAATTACAGATTCCTTTACTTGGGATTGTATATTGTTATTGGTTTCCGCAGTTTTATTCTGATATCTGTTTTATTAAGTTAATTGCATGCCTAAGTTCTGTTTAGTAGGTGATCCGGGTAAGGGTCACTACATTAATTCTCAGCTGACAATAGTCGAATATACTCTTTTCGACTTAACTTATTGTCATAGAATTAATCATCATTTCGGTACTACATAACTCTTTTCGACTCAATCTGCTAACTGTTTTTGAAATTCTTCAGTTCAAGTAATGCTCTTCTATACTAGTTGTCATAATACTATTGTACTAGACAACACTCTATATAGAACTCCATTCATGTCGTAGAAAGGTCGAAATATATCATTGAAATATTTCTGTACATTCTAACCACTGACATAGCTGTCAATTCTAGGTTACTTCTGTACTAGTTCAATATATCGACTAGACTTCTACTGACATTCTTCCACAGTCAAACGTGATATAACCAGTACTGAAATAACAAAATCTACTTTCTGAAACTCATATCATAAATTGCTAATCATATATATTTCTTTATCAGTGCACGGATTCAATCAACTGGTAACTGGTACTCAGTTATTGCATTAATATCTGTAATGAATTCTAGCTTAATATCTCACGCCTGATATCAGCACATTCAATCTTATTTCCTCAATTTTGTATTTCATTTGTTATGACTAATCATTCAAATGCATTTCTTCTACTCAAAGGCAAAAATCTCAGCAATATAAAGGCTCAACAGATAAATATGATAGCATAACAAATCATTGATCTATGACTATATGCTATGCAATCAATATATAAGCGGTTAACTATAATTAACTCACTTACCTGTAATATTTTTATCTGATACAACTTGAGCCTTCTTTTCTGTACTTTCTTATTGCCTAAAGTTTCAGCTGGGGAAATTATGCTTATATGTCTTCATCTGCTGGCGTTTAGGCTGAATCGATCTTTGCTGTTGTTGTCACTATCTCTTGCTTCATAGCTATGCTGCTATGAAAGTTGTAGTGGAGGCGATGATCATAGTGTTTTCTCAATTACAGAGGCGTGAATAAAAATTCAACTCTGTCTAGTACTACCGGTTCATGATTTCGTTCTTCTCTTACTGGCTTGAAATCAACTTATGCGTCTCTACTATTCTATCATCTTTAGCATATACGGAAAGAAACAATTCTGTTTACTTACCTGCCAAACAATTTCAGTACTTCTTCTGGCAACTTCACCAACTTCTTGCTAAGTCCTGGAGTTGATATAAAATCAGGCTGGTTCTATGTTCATCTGAATATGCTTCTCTTGAACAACTGATCCAGCTCTTCAAATCAACTCCATTCTAGACATAGCATATTCTGTATCTTTCTGAGTTGATGATTCATAGCTTTGGAGTTGTTCAATTAACATACTCCTCAGTATAATCGGTTCAAAAACTTACCTCAACACGGTTCTGTTCTATCTGAGGTTCTGTTCTGTCTGAGGTTCTCATGCTATCTGCACAAGCTATCTTATACAATAACAGAAGCAATATATATGGCAGAGATTATAACATACAATGTCAGTATAACATACATATAATCTCATGCTTCTGAATAAAACACATACTTGCAAATACTCATGCTTTTTCATATATTACATGCTTAAGACGAATTCACTATTTCTAATGAATTCAAAAACTCAGGCATACATATCAACATATAAGCATGTAATTCTATCAGTAAAGCAAGTAGTGGCAATCAATACTCATTGTCGCATACAATTCTGTAAAGCAAGTAAAGCATAATCATGCAATACTATAAATGCACGCGACTCAATTTACCCTGCTCAACTTCTATCTTAGTCCAAGACTTTATGCTCTGATACCACCTGTTGTGGGGACCCGGGTTGCTAATCTTATCTTAGGACAATAAATAATTAATTAACAATTAATCAAACAATACATGAATAATAAACCAAGAGCTAAAAAAATTTTTTTTTTTTAAAAGAAGGCCCCTCGCTCGATCGGGTAAATGTTACCGATCGAGCGAGCATAAAATTGCAGCTCTCGGTCTGAATCCATTTTGGCCTCGCTCGATCGGTGAAATCTTACCGATCGAGCGAGCCCAAAAACTCACTCCTCTGTTATGGCAAAATACAGGCCTCGCTCGATCGGTGAAGTTCACCCGATCAAGCGGGCACCCTGTCCAGAGAATAAAAATGCTTCTTTGCTGTATAATTTGATTCCAATCTCATACACACCTCATAAAAACTTCTAAACATGCTTCTAGATAATTTACATGCATTCAAACTAATATCAAGTGATCTAGAATACATGACTCTCAAGTATAAATCAATACTTGGCAAAAACAACCTATACAAAGGTTCTTGCTTTCTAACATGTTTACCAAATCTTAAATACATGTCATCTGCTTAAAACCCGAATCACCACATGCTATCTCTCTTCTCAAGCTATCCAAGCCAACTCTAGCTTGATCATGCCCCAACCTGATACAATGCACACATACAAACAAAGCAACAGCCGGATAACTCCGGTGAGAATAAATCTTAGTATAAAAGACATGCATATACATCATAAAAGCATATGGAATCTATATGCTATAAAACTCTAAAATCATAAAACATGTAATAAAATGTAAATCATAGAATCATCATCGATGCTTAAACTCTTAACACATAATGATTCATCTAAAGCAATAGCACATATTCATATCTTGAATAGAGCATCACAACATGCTAGTATTTATAACTGCATAATCTAAACCATAGAAAACTCTAGGTTAATGCATAAATGCAATGCATGTGCCAAGGAATAGGCTGTCAAATCTGATATCAATAAAGCTTAGTTCTTTGGGGATCCCGAGGAATAAAATAACTATCAAACCGCCGACACTCCCAATCGAGGCGGCATCAAGTATTTTAATCCTCTGACTTTGGTGCAATTATAGAGAGTCTTCTGGCTCTGAAAGCGAAGGCTGCAATCCATGCCACTCAAATATAATTCTCCAAACGTCATTTCGCAATCTAGGCTAATCTGCCCTTATGCTTTACAGGCTGGAGTTCAAGATGAATGCAACATAAGCTGTATGCATTAAAGACTGTAAAACATCTTGAACATATAATCACATAATCAATCAAAGCATCAAAACTCATATAAATCACATAAGAGCACTGAAACAACTAAGTATGTGATTTCAGGATAACTCGAAAACCACCGCGTTCTCGAGTTGTTCTACCTGGCAGGAATAATGTTGATTCATACCTTTTATCGCGATTCAAACCTCTTGAATCTGTTGCCAATGCTGATCATCTCAATGCTAGCCAAATCGGTCATCAAAATCTGCTCATTTCAATCAGTGCTACTTGAAGGTATTTTTGATTCAACTTCAAACACTTCAAGTCATTCGAACTCAAACTCGTCGATTCAACTTCATTAATCTTCAATTCAAATCTAAAATAGATTATAACATATCTAAACATCAATTTCCAATCTGAATCGATGTTTCTTTAAAGCTTATTCAATTCAAATCTTGCTAATACAATCGGAATTCAAACCGACGTCGCAACTATTCGAGTTCGATAAATCTTTCGATTCAAATATCATTATATCTTCATTCTAAACATAATCTCATATTCAATTCATCCACAATAAACTTGAAGATGAGCTCTAGATATTTAGAATGCATAACAATTCAAAATCTTGAAGCGGCGGCGTAACGATACGATTTCGATCTTTCCAAAAGCTTAAACCTCAATATGACAATCATATCAATCTCATATCATCACCAATTCTACAGCTAAAATTCGAAATATGCAGCTCCATAATTTCATAATTTTAACAAGTCTTTCAAAAATCGGAAACATGTTCAAACGACGATCTTTTCACGATCCGTCTTAGATATGCTATCGTCGTATATGCTAAAACATGTTTATACAATCAAATCTTAATTCTAACAACAACTTAAAATTCAAACATGGTAGAACTTCATAAAACTTACGTCAAAACGTAGCACTCGAAGCTGTGATCGCAAATATATGCTCAATCGGAAATTCTACCGGGCGGATCAAAAGATATCGGAGTTTAAAAATGCCAAAATGGCTTGGAACCCCTTTTCTCCTCCTCTCACGGTTCTTGGCTGGGAATTCTGATGATTTTCCTTTCCTTTACACGTTTTTATGGCCACTTGCATGATAATTGCATTTTGGTCCCTGTACTTTGGTTTAATTGCAATTCAGTCCTCGGACAAGCGATGTAATTCAATTTTAATCCTAAATAATTTAAGAATATTAGAATTTAATTCTAAACTCTAAATATTCTCAAATTAAATATTCTCGAATTAAAATTAAATCATTTCGGACCTTATCGCAATTTAGTCCTTGAATTACTCAATATTTGCAAATTGGCCCTTGCTTGGATTTCATACTCAAATTAAATTCTTGATATTTATCATCTTGGAATTCACATCTTAAATTCCATAAATATCAATTGCAAATATTTTTAATCTTTTAATTTAAGAATTCCGAATATTAAAATCTTAAAATCGGAAAATCCTCAAATTAAATATTTCTGACCCAAAATTGAAATCTCTAATTTCTTAACTTCTTCAAATAACTCTTTTTTTTTCATTTTCGGAATTTAGATCTTAAATCCCGTAATTAAGAACTTAATATTTTCGGGCCTTACATTTTGAAAACTCGATTTTAGGCAGACCTGTAACCAATTCATGTTTACTCAGATTGGCTAACGCTTTAAAGTTCAAGTGATTAAGTCTCTTGTGTCATAACCAATTTTGATTTATCTTTGATGCTACCAGGCAGACTGAAGTGAATGGTTGATCCGACCAATTTACTTTATAAGTATTTCCACTTCTTTCACCTGTCATAATGGTTAGTCCATATTGATCTTTTACAATGCAAGTGTGCAGTAGTCATAATCACACAATTGACTAATACTAATCAGATTATATTTTAAATTTTATACAAGTAATACATCTTTAATACGAATATTTCCATGGATAAGCTTACCCTTACCCATGGTTGTACCTTTAGAGTTATCTTCGAAAGTAATCTTAGGTCCTGATCCTGGAATGTAGTCAGATAACATTCTTCTGTCTCCTGTCATATGCCTTGAGCATCCACTATCCAAGTACCAGACTGCTTGTTTAATGAGTTCGTTTTTGTTTACCTGCAAAAATAAAGTAAAATAACTTTGGTCCCCATTCCTACTTGGGTCCACGCTGGATTAATCCCTTTGGAATCCATACTTGTTGTAAGGTCCGAAAAGTCCACTAGCTTAATCACAATTAATTGATTGAATTATATGAATTAATGCATGTTATTTAGATAAATAAATTGTTATGTGAATTTTGTGATTTAATTAAATGTCTGAAATGTTATGTGATATGTATGATTTTAAATTTTTCAGGTTGGTATTAATTTTGGGTCGTAGGGACGAGCCTAGCCTTGGCTTGACTAAAGAAAATTTGTTTATTTTAAATTAAGTTTAAAGGGATGCAGTGTATTTTTTTTATTAAATGGGAGGGTAAAATTTTAAAGGATTTTAAGTGTAACTAATGGGCCGTGTTGAAGCCCATTAGTCACAAAAAAAATAAGCGTTCAGAATTTTATTCTGAACTCTCATTTTGAACGCTCTCTTTTTCTTTCAAATCTCTCTCACTCAAACGCTGCATCAAGGGTAGGGTTCTTCGACTTCTCAAGGCTAGATCGTTCAGCCGTCCAGGTTAATCCCAATCAGACAATTCAGGCAAGTTTTTAATGTTTTGAAACTCATTCAAGAGTATAAATATGTTTGATATGAACCCTAGGTTGATTTATGGTGTTGATTGATGCATGATTTTAGAAAGTTACATGAGTATGTTGTAAAATCGCGAAGTGTGATGCGTTCCTGATGTTTTCGGTATAAGTTTTTTGAGATTCTAGGGCATTTATGTTGTAAAAATCAGAATTTTGAAAGAAGAGATTTTGAATGAGAAGTTTTGATTCAAAACTTTGAAAAGTTGGATCGTGATGTGCGTATATTTTGAAGTTTTTTTCATGTGTTTTATTACAAGTTTTGATGGGTGAGTGAATATTTTTGATTTGGAATCAAAAAGAACCGAAAAAGAGGGAAAAAAAATGAAGTTCGCACCCTGCGCGCCTGCTGCCTGCGTGCGCAGGCAGCACCACCGGTGCAGGGGCGCAGTTTTTGAGCACCCCTGCACTAGGGGGCAGCGTTGGTGGCGCAGGGGCGCAAGTTTTCTGCGCCCTTGCACCATAGGTGCTGTCCAAATTTTTTTTAAGGTTGTGTTTTGAAATTCTAATTTCATATTTGTGGTCTTTAAAGCTATTTTAAGTATTTTTAAGAATGTTTATGCAAAAGTTTCAAGTTTTCAATGTCCGGGACGGATGGAACGACTAACGTATATCGAATATACTATGTAATGCATGTTTATGTTTTCAACCTTAATGAAAATTATTTCTCCATGAAAATCATGAAATGTAGGAAGTATTTAATGCATGAATGGTTCTCGCATTGGTTTATGCATGCACGACATTGTTTATTAAAGTTCATGATGATGGAAGGATAATGATGACGTGCATGAAGAATGATATGATACGAAGAATGTTATTATGTATGAAAACTATTTTGATGACTTATGTGTCTTGTGGTGATTATACGGGGTATGCACTTCGGGATGAGCTCCGGAGCGGCTATCCAAACATGGCTCACGAGATGGTTATACGGGGTATGCACTTCGGGATGAGCTCCAAAACGGCTATCCAAAGAATGAAAGTTTACGGGCGTAATGCCATATGCTTGTTGATCAACAGGAATCTATGAATGGCTCACTATGACGGTTGCCACACTACTCATACTTCATCACCCCAAATATTTTTATGATATGGCTTTATCAAAGTTATGTTTATTTCATGAAAGTTTAAGTTAATGTTTTCTCTTTTAAAGTTAGAAAATCCTTTTTCTGCATGTTCTTGCTGAGTCTTTTGACTCACTATACTTGAATGGTGCAGGTAACGATGATGTGGATGCTTTTATTGATGATTATGTGGGAGGACATGAAGAAGAAGCAGAGGTCGGTCCAATGGGCAATGCATGAGTGTGAATGCTTTAGAATGGAAGATGTTTTAAACATTTTTATTTGATGAGAGGCAAACAAGTTTTAATTTTAAGTTGATGGCCATGTTTGACAAATATTTTTGGATGCTATTCTATTTTTGTGCACTTATTATACGCTCTTTTAATAAAGAAGATGATGTTTCCGCAAAGTTTTTATTTTTCCCAAAATTTTAAGTATGTATGTTTGAGTAACGTTTCGATTGAGAAATTGGGACGTTACAGCTTGGTATCAGAGCAGTTCGCTCTGGGATTGTTTGCACGCATGCATTCTCGCCACGACCCTATGCTTCGTCTTCATGTCTGTAAGTTTTATGTTATGGATTGTTTAAGATGTATGATAGTAATTACGATTAATAAATTATGCATGTTGTTTATGATGTTATGTTTAAATAACGTAATTAAGCATGTGGACTGTATGGACATCAGGATCATGGCTAACCGTAGGAATCCGAACAATGAGGACAATCAAAATAACCAGTTTTTGGATGGGTTGGCGACTCTGTTGCAAGAGCAGAGTAGAGCCCAAGGGGAACAGATCCAACAGTTAATCCAAGCACAAGCGGGAGGACGGAACAACAATCAGCCGCTTTTGAACAATCCTATCTTTAAGCAGTTTAAGGATCTAGGGCCACAGGAGTTCAAAGGAGGGGCTGATCCCCTTGTAGCCGAGGAATGGGTGCAGTCAGTAGAGATCATTTTTGACTACATGCAGCTCACGGATGCAGACCGTGTGAGGTGTGCCATATTTATGTTTCATGATGATGCACGGGTTTGGTGGCAGGGAGCCTGTTCTGCTATGGATATGACTACATTGATTTGGAATGGATTCAAAGATTTGTTCTATGGGAAATATTTCACTATCAGCACCAGGACTAGACTTGCTAGAGAATTTCTGGAGCTCCGCCAAGGGAGCATGTCCATTGCCGAGTATGTGAAAAAGTTTGAGAGGGGGAGGTACTTTGTGCCCATGATTTCGGGTAATGCTGCAGAGGAGTTGAAGCATTTCACAGAGGGACTGAATGCCACTATTCAACATGATGTCAGATTAAGTGGGGCACAAATGTAATGAGCAGCAGTCGATGAGGCTATGTTGTCAGAAAAAGATGGGAATGATATTATCAAGGAATCGCAAGAGAAAAGAGTCAGTTACCAGGGGAGAGAGCAGCAAGGGCGCCTAGTCAAAAGAGGCCGTACCAAGCTCCAGCTCAGAGGAGACCGCAGCAGCACCAGCGCCAAAACCCCAATCAGGCGCGACCTCAGGGACAGAATCAACTGAACGCCAATGCTCCAAGGCCGGCGAATAAACCTGTCTGTCAGAAGTGTGGGAAATCACACTCCGGTCAATGTATGCTGCGGACCAATACTTGCTTTCTTTGCAAGAGGCCAGGGAATTTTGCCAAAGACTGCCCGCAATCAAAGGAGCCTATCAAGGGAAGAGTGTTTGTTATGACTCACGATCAGGTTGACCCAGATTCTGCAATTGTCACAGGTATGATCCGTATTGCTGATTTACCTGCTTTCGTTTTGATAGATACAGGAGCTACGCACTCTTTTATGTCTGTTAGTTTTATGATGAAATTGAGGGTCTTGCCGGATGAATCTATTTCGGAATTTTGTGTGACGTTACCCTCGGGAGAAGAACTGAAAAGTAGTAGTGTGGTAAGAAATTTCAAGGTTCAGATGCAGAGTCTAGTGTTGTAGCAGATGCCTTGAGTCGCAAGTCTGCGACATTGAACCAATTGACAGTCCATCAGGAGTTGATTGCTGAATTTGAATGGATGAGTTTGGAGGTATTCAAACCAATGGAGGTATGCACTCTAGCAGCCTTAACAGTAGTACCTAGTTTGCTTGAGAGAATTTGAGCAGGCCAAGCTTCTGATGAACAGTTGACGTTGTGGAGGAACAGAGATGAAGCCAAGGGTGGTACATTGTACACTGTCAAAGATGGAATTGTTCATCACCGAGGTAGAATGTGGGTGCCAGCACTAGACTCACTGAGAGTTGAAGTGATGACTGAAGCCCATACTGTTCTGTATTCCATTCATCCAGGAAGTACGAAAATGTATAAGGATCTGCAATCCTTATATTGGTGGCCATGTATGAAGAGGGATGTTGTAAAATTTGTGAATGAATGTTTGACTTGTCAACAAGTGAAGATCGAGCATCAAAGACCGGTTGGACTCCTAAAACCATTGCCAATACCCACATGGAAGTCGGAAGATGTCACTATGGATTTCGTGGTAGGATTTCCAGTTTCACCGCGAAGGATGAACTCGATTTGGGTGGTAGTTGACAGGTTAACTAAGTCAGCTCATTTTATTCCAGTCAGGAATAACTTCTCCATGAATCAGTATGCAGAGCTGTACATTCGAGAAATTGTCAGATTGCATGGAGTACCGGCGAGGATAGTATCCGACAGAGATCCTAAGTTCACTTCAAACTTTTGGGGAAATTTACATAGAGGATTGGGAACGAAGCTAGCTTTCAGTAAAAATTTCCACCCTCAGACAGATGGTCAGTCAGAACGAGTGATCCAAATACTCGAAGACATGTTGAGAGCTTGTATGATCTACTTTGAAGGTAATTGGAAATCGAAATTGCCTTTAGTGGAGTTTACTTACAACAATATTTATCAAGAAACTATTGGCATGACTCCTTATGAGGCGTTGTATGGGAGAAGGTGTAGAACTCCCCTACACTGGGATGAAGTTGGAGAGAGAGCTGTTTTGGGGCCGGAAATAGTGACCCAAACAGTAGATGTGATAGCCAAGATCAGAGACAGAATGTTGACAGTGCAAAGTCGACAGAAAAGTTACGCCAACCAGCGACATAGAGATTTGGAGTTTGAAGTAGGTGACCATGTATTTTTAAAGGTGTCACCATGGATAGGTGTTATGAGATTTGGAAAAAAGGGTAAATTGAGTCCAAGATATATAGGACCTTTTGAGATCCTAGAAAAAGTTTGGGCTCAAGCTTACCGAGTGGCACTACCACCAAACATGGAGGGTGTTCACAATGTCTTCCATATCTCCATGTTAAGAAAGTATGTGGCAAATTCTTCTCATGTTATTCGCCATGAGCCAGTGGAATGGACACCAGACTTGTCCTACGAGGAGATGCCTGTTCAAATCTTGGACAGACAAGTTCGTAGGTTGAGAAACAGAGAGATTCCAATGGTGAAAGTCTTATGGCGCAACCAGTTGGTTGAAGAAGCTACCTGGGAAACCGAGCAGGATATGCGAGCACGCTATCCTGAACTGTTTGGTAAGTCAAATTTCGAGGACGAAATTCTTTTAAGGAGGGTAGAGTTGTAAGGTCCGAAAAGTCCACTAGCTTAATCACGATTAATTGATTGAATTATATGAATTAATGCATGTTATTTAGATAAATAAATTGTTATGTGAATTATGTGATTTAATTAAATGCCTGAAATATTATGTGATATGTATGATTTTAAAGTTTTCAGGTTGGTATTAATTTTGGGTCGTAGGGACGAGCCTAGCCTTGGCTTGAGTAAAGAAAATTTGTTTATTTTAAATTAAGTTTAAAGGGATGCAGTGTATTTTTTTTAATTAAATGGGAGGGTAAAATTTTAAAGGATTTTAAGTGTAACTAATGGGCCGTGTTGAAGCCCATTAGTCACAAAAAAAATAAGCGTTCAGAATTTTATTCTGAACTCTCATTTTGAACGCTCTCTTTTTCTTTCAAATCTCTCTCACTCAAACGCTGCATCAAGGGTAGGGTTCTTCGACTTCTCAAGGATAGATCGTTCCGCCGTCCAGGTTAATCCCAATCAGACGATTCAGGCAAGTTTTTAATGTTTTGAAACCCATTCAAGAGTATAAATATGTTTGATATTAACCCTAGGTTGATTTATGGTGTTGATTGATGCATGATTTTAGAAAGTTACATGAGTATGTTGTAAAATCGCGAAGCGTGATGCGTTCCTGATGTTTTTGATATAAGTTTATTGAGATTCTAGGGCATTTATGTTGTAAAAATCAGAATTTTGGAAGACGAGATTTTGAATGAGAAGTTTTGATTCAAAACTTTGAAAAGTTGGTTCGTGATGTGCGTATATTTTGAAGTTTTTTTCATGTGTTTGATTATAAGTTTTGATGGGTGAGTGAATAGATTTGATTTGGAATCGAAAAGAACCGAAAAAGGGCAAAAAAAAAATAATTGAAGTTCGCACCCTGCGCGCCTGCTGCCTGCGTGCGCAGGCAGCACCACTGGTGCAGGGGCGCAGTTTTTGAGCGCCCCTGCACTAGGGGGCAGCGTTGGTGGCGCAGGGGCGCAAGTTTTCTGCGCCCTTGCACCATAGGTGCTGTCCAATTTTTTTTTTAAGGTTGTGTTTTGAAATCCTAATTTCATATTTGTGGTCTTTAAAGCTATTTTAAGTATTTTTAAGAATGTTTATGCAAAAGTTTCAAGTTTTCAATGTCCGGGACGGATAAAACGACTCACGTGGATCGAATATACTATGTAATGCATGTTTATGTTTTCAACCTTCATGAAAATTATTTCTCCATGAAAATCATGAAATGTAGGAAGTATTTAATGCATGAATGGTTCTCGCATTGGTTTATGCATGAACGACATTGTTTATTAAAGTTCATGATGATGGAAGAATAATGATGACGTGCATGAAGAATGATATGATACGAAGAATGTTATTATGTATGAAAACTATTTTGATGACTTATGTGGCTTGTGGTGATTATACGGGGTATGCACTTCGGGATGAGCTCCGGAGCGGCTATCCAAACATGGCTCACGGGATGGTTATACGGGGTATGCACTTCAGGATGAGCTCCGAAGCGGCTATCCAAAGAATGAAAGTTACGGGCGTAATGCCATATGCTTGTTGATCAACAGGAATCTATGAATGACTCACTATGACGGTTGCCACACTACTCATACTTCATCACCCCAAATATTTTTATGATATGGCTTTATCAAAGTTATGTTTATTGCATGAAAGTTTAAATTAATGTTTTCTCTTTTAAAGTTAGAAAATCCTTTTTCTGCATGTTCTTGCTGAGTCTTTCGACTCACTATACTTGAATGGTGCAGGTAACGATGATGTGGATGCTTTTATTGATGATTATGTGGGCGGACATGAAGAAGAAGCAGGGGTCGGTCCAACGGGCAATGCATGAGTGTGAATGATTTAGAATGGAAGATGTTTTAAACATTTTTATTTGATGAGAGGCAAACAAGTTTTAATTTTTAAGTTGATGGCCATGTTTGGCAAATATTTTTGGATGCTATTCTATTTTTGTGCACTTATTATACGCTCTTTTAATAAAGAAGATGATGCTTCCGCAAAGTTTTTATTTTTCCCAAAATTTTAAGTATGTATGTTTGAGTAACGTTTCGATTGAGAAATTGGGAAGTTACACTTTTATTATCCTTACAGGCTTTCCATGACGTTGTCCTTTGGAAATAACTGATTCATCTGATGACCTTTGTGCATTGTGCTGTGTATGCCAAGTGTAGTGATCATATCGATTGTTCCTGTTTGACTTCCAATACTTTCTATAAGAGTTATTAGAATGTGGTTTATGTTGAGTTGATGAAGTTCTTTGCCTTTCAAGACCATATCCAGACCAATTTGATCTGGGTTTTGTCCATCTAGATTTAGATCTGTCTGGCTCAACATATCCCAACCCTCTATCTAAGAGTTTACTCTGTTGAGGTATTGAATATGTCATAGGAATCTCTGGTTCTTATATTGTGCTGGATCTCACAAACTTCATGTAATTAAAGTTGTTATTTTCCAGGCAAGATTGAGTAGTTGAGATAGATGAACTTCCTTCATTCATGCTGTAGCCTAAGCCAGATTTATCTCCAGCTTGCTTTTGCATTCTAGTAAGTTTATCTAAGGATATCGATGTTTTATTCCAAGAGTTTACTAGATCTGTTAATCTCTGATTTTCAGATAAAGTTTCTTGAAGCTGACTTCTCATATCATTGTTTTGAGTCATTAACAAACTTATCTGAGCTTTTAGACTGTCTGATCCAGTGTACTCATCTGAGTTACTTTGATCTGACTTATCTGTTGAGCTCTTTCCATTTGTTATGACTTCATCAAACTTATGAGATAACATGCGATATTCATTAACCATCTCATTTAATGCATTAATAAGATCTTCCTTACTAAATTCATCAGAAGTAAAGTCAAGTACCTCTCCATCATCTGGAATATCAGCGTCATTAGCCACAAGACATTTGTTAGCTTCATTTTCACTTTCACTTGACGATGTTTCTGAGTCAGATGAAGTGGAGTCCGATTCAGCCCATTTGCTGTTGCTTTCATATGCTAATAGGGCCTTTTGTTCTTTTTTTCTGCTGAATCTCTTCCTTTCTTCTCTTGAATTCTTTTTATATTATGTTATTTTCTCATCCTTCTTAGGTTTGGTACAATCGGCTATGAAGTTTCCTTCTTTTCCACAATTGTAACAAGCTCGATTTTCTTCAGCTGGTTCTTTTGGTTTGAAGCTTTATATGTTTGCTCTTTGGAAATTATTGTGATTCTTCCTCATGAATCTTCCAAACTTCTTAACAAATAGTGACATTGCATCACTACTGATTTGTTCTGCGGTTTTGGTTGCTGGGATTTCATCTGCTGCAGTAAGAGCTTTAGTAACTTTTGATATTGATGTGTCTTCCTCAGTTCGAACTCCCAGCTCGAACTCATAAGCTTTGAGATCTGCAAATAGATCATGTAGTTCGATCTTATTGAGATCTTTGGATTCTCTCATAGCTACTGTCTTCACATCCCATTCTCGTGGTAGAGCTCTCATAACTTTGAGTGCTACTTCACGATTGCTGTAACTTTTTCCAAGTGCATTTAGCTCGATCATAATAATGTTGTTGAATCTTTCATCAAATTCATTCATTGTTTCTCCTGGTTTCATCTTTATGTTGTCAAACTTCTGAATGGCCACCATGAGTTTGTTTTCCTTTGTTTGGTTGTTTCCTTCACATAGTTGGGTGAGCTTCTCCCATATTTCTTTGGCAGTAGTGCAGTTTTTGATCTTGCTAAACATGTTCTTGTCTAGTGTTTTGTATAGTATGTCTCTGGCTACATTGTCCAGATTGGCTTTCCGCTTGTCTTCAGAAGTCCATTCATCTCAAGGCTTTTCTATCATCTGTGGAGCACCTTCAGTAATAGCAACTGCAGTGTTAACTTTCATAATCTTCATTGGTCCATCTGTTACTACGAACCACATATCATCATCCAGTGCTGATAGATGTGTCTGCATACGAATTTTCCAGTCATCATAATCTTCTTTTGAGAACATATGGATTTTACTAAACGATGTCATAGCTAAGAATGCCATAGTTTAAGAGACGATTCAGGTGATAAGCAAGAACCTGTCTCTGATACCACTTGTTAGAATCGAAAATATGTGTAGAGGGGGGGGGGGGGGAGGGTGAATACACTATTTTGAAATTTAGAGTTTCTTCGATCTGATTTGTGAAAATCAGACAGATATTTTGTTGCTTAAAACTTTGATCTGCTCGAAAGATCTGAGGATCTCAGGCGGAAGAATTCTTCCTCGCAGATTGAATACTTGTGAAGCTAAGGCATATAGAATAATGTAAGTGCAGTAAATAAAAAGATAGAGTTGTTTCTGGATGTTCGGAGATGAATCCTCCTATGTCACCCCTTCTTCTGTTTCCAGAAGGATTCCACTAAAAGACTTTGATTTATACAAGGCTTTGTACAAATCCAATCCAATCAATCCTTTGAAAGGAACTCCTAGCAATACTTTTTCTTCGAAGCAGAACAAACTCTCTGCTTTGAGTTACACAACGAAGCTACAGAATGTGCTTCGATGAGTTGATCTGGATAGATCTGAATGGCTTTGATCTGGATCGATTTCGTATGTGTTTTCTTTGGAGTTGATCGATCTTTGAAATATTCTCTAACTCAGAATGTCGAGACTTTTATCTGATGATATGGGTATCTGAGTTATGCTGAGTGAAAGCTTTTCAATTTGAATGAACTTCGATTTGATAACTTGTGTTTTTCACTCTTGGTCTCGTGTTTGAATCTTTGAGGTGTTCGAGTATTTATAATCTTCAAAAGTAGCCGGTGAGCCGCCAACAACTTCTGATGATGAGCCGCCAACATATCTCTGATAATGAGCCGCCAACATATCTTATTAAATAGCTCACAAATCTTGACTTTGATGGAGGCATATCAACGTTCAAAATACCATTAAATGATTTTGTCTTTTTCTTCAACAACTTCAGCAACGGTTACTTAGAAGTAAGACTTTGATCTGGTTGATATCTACTTGATCTGTCTTGGATCGATTTGTATATTCTGTTGAAAGTCTTCTTGATTCATTCGGATATCGGACACTTGATCTGGCAGTTCATACTTTGATTGGTTTATCCGAATATCTGGTATTTGATCTGGCATTAGATTTGATCCGTTTAAGATTTCGGACATTTGATCTGGATGAATCTTTGATCCGTTTGAAATCTCGGACATTTGATCTCGATGAATCTTAATAGATTTAGTCCTTAAATTATTTTATTACTTGGTTTTGTTTTGACCTGTTATAACCGAAAGTTTGATCTCCAACAGATATTTTAAAAGAATTTTGATATACTTTCATAATTTATAAAACATGTAACCATCTATGTAAGACTCTATGTACATATAGCATTATCCAAGTTTAAAATTACACACTCAAAATCAAACGTCCCTTTGTTTTTAACTACTTTTTCTTATTAAATTTCATTGACTTCACATGTTCCTAGAGGTGCAAACGAGTTGAGTCAAGTCAAGTACCACACTACTCGAGCTCGAATCGACTCGTAGTCTATCTGCTCGAGTTTGATCGACTAATTAATTCCAAACACGAACTAGACTCGTGTATATTTTGAGCTACTCGAGCTCGATCGAGCAATTAATTTCAAACTCGAAATCGACTCGTGTATATTTCGAGCTACTCGAGCTTGATCTCGAGCTCGAGCTCGAGCTCGAGCTCTATCAAGTAATTAATTTCAAACTCGAACTCAACTCGAGCTCGAAAAATTTGAAAAATAAACTTATATATAAATAAATATAGATAAATGAATATATATATATATATATATATTATTTTATATTTGTAAATTATATCTATAAATAGTTTTATATTATATATATAATTATATATATATATATAATTGAGTAGCTTGCGAGCTACTCGAACACATACATATAATACTCGAGCTCGATATAGATTCAAGCTAGTCGAACTCGAACTCGACTCGACTCGACTCGAGTTTCAACCGAGTTTCTTTCGAGTTGTTCACGAGTAGCATGATTCGTTTACACTCCTACATGTTCTTAACTCCTAAGTAATTTATACTTTCGGTTTTTGGATATGTAGCATTTTGTTCTTCGTATTCTTCACGCAGCACAATGTCTGAAGGCTTAATTTTTAATATTTTAAATAGTAATAATGTATAATATATCATTCATCAAAACAAATTGCCTTATTTCTCTTTTTTTTTTTGTTTAAAAAGGAAAAAAAGCAAAAAAACAAACTTGCTTTATGCCATTTTTTTTTTTTTTAATGCCAAATTTGGCTGTCAAAGTGAACACGAGACACCTACAAATTAATACATGTTCATTTTTGTGTTTCAAATTGATATGTGTGTAGTTTTTCGAGCAGTGATTTATTTGTCCAAATTATTACAAGTCAGTCCACATGTCATTTTGGGATAATTACATTTTGATCTTGAAATATTGAAAGAGCTTAAAATCCCTTGTGATAATTTAATAGGCTAAAATCTCCTCGTAATTAAAAGTTTGGCATAAGTCACCCCTAAAACCGGTGTTGTAAGTACACGCGCTGTAGATGTGAGTGTTTTTTTAAATTTAGTATTTGTTCATATGATTTGACTTAATTGCCCTTTATCTTTATCTTTCATTTGTTCTTTCTTTGTTTCAAGGGTTTGCAAGCTTTGCCTCGCAATCTTCTTCATAGTTCTTTTCCCTTTCATCTTCAATATCCCGCCTAGGGCTACAAACGAGCCGAGCTACTTGTGAGTAGCTCGATCAAAACTCGACTCGAGCTCGATTTGACCGAGCTCGAGCTCGAAAACATATCATCGTGCTCGAGCTCGAAATATATGTGCTCAAGTAGCTCGCGAGCTACTCGAAAACACATATAAATATAAAATATAATATAAATATATATATAAATATAATGTATATAATTTTTTATTTATATATATTTATATATAATTATATATAATTTTCGAGCTCGAGCTCGAGTAGCTCGAGATATAGACGAGCTCGAGTAGCTCGAGATATAGACAAACTCGAGCTCGAATACAAAATTAACTACTCGATCGAGCTCGAGCTCGAGTAGTTAAATATGAGTCGAGCTCGAGCTCAAGTAGTGTGATACTCGACTCGGCTCGACTCGTTTGCACCCCTAATCCCGACGATCATCACAGTCCCCACCTGCGGCCCCGAATGCGGTGAGTGTGTGCATCTTTTATTCTCGTTCATTTGTTTCTCGGTATTTGCCAGTTCATCGTCGACAACCTCCGGTGGTGGGCTCCCTCCGTCTGATTGGCAGTAGCGGCAGAAAGTGCGCCGTCGCCGATGATTGGCAGCAGAGAGAGGTAGATCCAGATCAGGTGGAACAGTCTAAAGGTGAGAGAAAACAGGGGCATTCGAAAGGGAAATCTCGGGTCCCCTTTGTAATCTTAAGCTTGTTTAAAAAAAATAATCGGTTGATGCATCATGCATGAGCAATCAATCGATTATTTGTAAGCTTGTTTAGAAATAATCGGCACACATGAACCGATTATTTGTAAGCTTGTTTAAAAATAATCGTTTGATGCGTGAGCAATCGAATCTTTGATATCTAGAAACATGCGGAGGAGAAGGGCTGGAATTTGGCCTCAAGCTTGGCGATTTGCAAGAAATGGGTCAAGGATGATTGAAAAATAATAGTTTATTGGGTTTTAATATTTTAAGGGCAAAAAAGTCTTTCTAAAATTAAATATAATTATAAAATCTGAAAAATTAAGATGGGGTACGTGAGTCACTGATTTAAGAACAGAGAATGTATTTAGCTTATTGATTTTTCATAGGGGGTTTTAAGCTCTTTCGATGTTTCACATGGGTCAAGATGCAATTATCCCTCACATTTTTTTTAAAAATAAAGTTATCAGTTAAAGCTAATTAAGTCAAGTTTACCCCAAGCTTATTTTTTAAAATCACATGGGACGGGGGCTTTTTTGCTGTAACCTAGCCTCTCCATATCGCCAGAGGCCAGGTGAGTGGGGTGACAACCTTAATTTAAATTGGAATCTTTGTTTTATCTCTATAGTTGAAAATACTGCTCTATTTTTTTTTTTGTCTTGTTACCATTAAATAATCAGGTGAATTGGTTCTATTTACTATAAATATATTAATAATAGACCAAATTAATCTATTTACCTCCTCAAAAAAAAAAAATTGGTTCTATTTACTATAATATATTAATAATAAACCAAATTAATCTATTTATGAATATATCAATATTCTTAATTTTGATATCAAATTTTGAAATCTCACAAAATTATCAAACTCTTCATCATTCATATTAATCAAACAATTTTTACATAAATTAAGGGAGTATGTCTCTTCTAAGACTAGTAACTTGATCCATATTTGCAGTGAAATTAATATTTTTAAACATAAAAATAATTATTTTTTGTAAGTCAAATCGGAAATTCATCTTACAAAATTGACGGTATCATAGAAACTTTGGTATTAATAGGAATGAGAATTCAAAGCTGATTTTATATAAATATACTAGAATGCTTAGTTATTTCCAACTCTTTTTTTTTTTTTTTTGGAACTTAAAAAATGACGCGTGTTGCAGGTGGAATATATTCTAATAGAAATGTAGTTGGTTATTTAATTGGAGTTTCCTAGTAATGTTTTAGTTGAACATTATTTTAGTACACGTCTTTGCATCTTTCGAAGACCAAAATTGAGCTTCTAATGCATACTTCAACAACTGAATTTTTTTTTTATCTCACACATAATTTTGTGAAAATTTACTATGCAAATAATTTTTTTCACGCGTACTGAACAAAATGAAATAATTATATTATCCAAAAATATATAATTAAAAATGGGTGCTCACGCTTTGAGAAAAAAAATACCATACAAATAAATTATTTTTTTCCACTATGCGAATGTAGTTGCACACACTTTGACAAAATGTTTTGTTTTCTCTCCTCCCACTTTGGCCAGGTAAATTTGTATCCAAGGACACTTGATTACTTAACAAAGATTGCAAGTTCTATTGTAGGGAAAAAAAAAGAAAAGAAAAAAAAATTGGCTTGACTTTAATTGGATAATGTTATATTTACATAAAGTCTTACATAGATGGTTACACGTTTTATAAATTAAAAAAGTATATCAAAATTCTTTTAAAATATCTTTTATTTTTAATTGTTTGTCTTGCTCAAAAAACTCTTAACGAAAATATTATTATTATTTATTTTATTATTTATTGTGCAATTTTAGGAGTGTCAAAATTGAACCCGACTCGAGTTGACCAAAAGATTATCGGATTAATTTTGAGGTTTTGGGGGCTCGGGTTGGACCCGAAATATTTGATTTTTTTATTTTTAACAAAATAATTAAATACACATAACAATAATCAATATATTTTGATTTAAATACATAATTACAAAATCCCACTTATATAGTTCTATATAATTTAAAGTTGAAAGTTTAATTGTACGAAATTCAAAATATACTTACTACACAAAATAAAAATTATTTTTAAAAATCAATGTTTTACAAAATAATTATTACATGTTGAAAAACTATGATACAATATGCAATAAATTTTTTTTTCAAACATACAATATAAAAAATATAGTAAATATTTCTTAATTCTATAAATAGGTACAAAAACTTTTAAAATTTTCTCAAACCAAACCCGAATAAATCAATAGCAACCGACCCAAACTCAACTAACCCGATCAACCCAAACCTACATGATTTGATTTTTTATTTTGTTTTTTTAACAAAATATTAATTATTACACATAATAATAATAAATATATTTTAATTTAAATATATAATAACAAAATCTCGTTTATATATGATTTAAATTTGAAAGTTTAATTTTAAAAATTTTAAAATATATTTACTATAAAAAAATAAACAATTATTATTTTTGTTGAACTCAATAAAAAATTATATATATTTTCATAATTATTTTTAAAATTTTATAAAATAATTATTTTGTTGAACTCGATAAAATTAATTCTATAAGTAAGTAATAAAATAAAAAAAATATTTAGTGAAAAGTTTTTTTGAGCAAGACAAAAAATTGTAGGTTTAAAAAATAAATTTAAAAGAATTTTGAGATACTTTCCTAATCTAATAGGGCGTGTAACCCTCTATGTAAAATTCTATATACACATAACATTATTCTTTAAACTTTTTTTTTTTGAGAGGTAAGACTTGTAATTTTATTGATCAACAATAATATCAGAGTTTACAAGATTTACCAACCAAAAAGGAAAGTTCTCAGTTTTCCAAAAATCCGGAGAACTGAAAGATAAAACAAAATGAGCAACAGAATGTGCCACCACATTAGCTTGTCTTCGACTATGAAATAATTGAGCATTGTTACATAGGATTAGAAGTAAATCACTATATATCCAAAAAAAATGTAATTTATCCCATCAATATTAGTGATAAGGCACCAATACAAAAATACAAGGATATCGTACATATACATCTATACAAGTATTTTCTTTTTTTAAAACTGGTATTCTCTCCCTATACCCCCCTAGTATGTTTTCTAGCAGAACCAAACCTTATTCAAACCAACCGCCATCTCTGCCATCTCCTGTTCTCTGCTACCTTTGGATGGGGCACCCGAGATGAAGTTGAAATGTTATGCAGTCAACGCCAGAGCGAAGGTATCGGACACTGGAATCAGAAGATGTCTATCAAACAGGATGATAATTCCATTGCTACAACAAGTCGATTCAAAACTGCATGGTACCCACCACCTCTTTCCATCTCAGAATACAAAACATAACAAACGAACCATGTTCCATGAACTACAAAACACTCACTGCTTTCAACCATGGTATGGTTCAAGTTTGTACAGTTCGTTGTGGGAACGTCAGCTTCTTCATTTCAGTACAGACAATATTTCTTGGCAATACATGCTTCCATCCCTTTGTTTATCACCTTTTAAATTCGTTACTTCTACGCAAGAGCAGCAAAGCATGGAATACCTATAATTAGCATCAGACAGAAATATGAAAAAAAATCTATATAGTTCATTAGTAAATGAGATCAAGTTTTTAATCTCTCACAAAAAGGTAAGTAAATGACAGTACATACCTCAAAACCAGGATGATTTCTGTAGTGCGCAGTGGCTAAACATCATTTGTTGAATCATTTTTCAACTGTCATATGACAGATGCTTTGTATTTGGTATTTCTATGATCTCTACTTTTACGAAGCTGCTGATTTTCAATGGAATACACAAGAAGACTCCCATCTCTGGTCCCGGCAAGAAAGCATTCTTCAGGGGTCACAGTCAGCGAACTAATCAATTTTCCTATTCCAGTATATCTTCGTAGTATTTCAAGGGAGTTCATAGAGCGTACAACAATCTGCCCCTGGTCTCCCGCAGAAACAAGAAATTCACCACATTTACTCAGCTCAAGACAACTAAGCCGTCCATTAGATTCAATGGAAGAAATGTGCCTTCCATTAATAGAGTAGAGGTGTAAACTAAGATCATCATCTGCATACAGGACTACCAGACCATGATGAGATACAACAAGCTTGGATAATGGGCTGCCACTAGGATGCCGGAGAGATCTTACATATCTACCTTCTCGTAAAGTATGAAAAATGCAGGATCCATCTTTTGAACCACTTATCACTAGATCAAGCTCTGCACTAGCATGTATGCATGTTATGATGTCGTCATGCCCACAAAGAATATGAAATGGAGTATCTGCAATAACAAAGTTTTTCCAAGGAATCTGTGACTCTGTATTTCGAGATCTTTTTTCTAGGCCTCTGGCGCGAAGAACTTCCCACACCATAACAGTGGTATCATAGCTTCCAGTAGCAAGCATGCTTCCGTCAGCTGTCACTGTAAAATGGAGTATAGTGGGATGTTACTATCAAATATAGGACAGAACAACAGAGACACAAACTGCAAAGAACTAGGATTGGAATAATAATTCTGTGTATTCAATTGACTACAAGGTACACATTTAAATAGAATACAAAGAGAGAATCTAATCTCCTAAAAACAGAAAAAGATAATATACTCTTACCAAGTTACAAATATTTGACAAATCCTACCAACCATAGAAATATTCACACAATCTACTTTATATTTTATTTTATTCTACACTCCCCCTCAAGCTTGACTGTAGATGTTGATGAGACCAAGCTTGCCAACAAGAAATTCATGAGTTTGTTCGGACAATTCTTTTGTGAGTAGATCAGCAAGTTGATGAGTTGTGGGAACATATTCAAGCCTGACAATCCCTCCGTCAATTTTTTCTTTAATAAAGTGCCGATCTACTTCGACATGCTTAGTTCTGTCATGATGAAGGGGGTTGTGAGCTATACCGATGGCAGATTTGTTGTCACAGTAGAGCTGCATAGGTTCTGTGCACTCCATTTTAAGTTCTTTCATCACTCTTTGGATCCAGATGAGCTCGCATACTCCATGTGCCATTGACTTATACTCAGCTTCTGCACTACTTCTTGCAACCACCGATTGTTTCTTGCTTCGCCAAGTTACTAAATTACCCCACACTCGGGTACAATATCATGATGTTTCGATCAGTAACAGAGCCTGCCCAGTCTGCATCTGTGAATGCACTCACTCTTCGATCATCACATTTTGCAAAGAATAAACCTCAACCACGTGTTTGCTTCAAATATCTCAATATTCTGTAAACTGCATCAAGGTGACCTTGACAAGGTGAGTGCATGTATTGACTTACGAGACTAACTGCAAATGCAATATCAGGGCGGGTATGTGAGAGGTAGATGAGTTTTCCCACGAGTCGCTGATAACTTTCTTTATCTACTGAATTTTCCTCCAACATTTGTTTTTTATTCCCCAATTCAATCGGTGTTTGGCTTGGCCTGCACCCTAACATTCCAGTTTCCTCCAACAGATCCAATTTGTACTTTTGTTGAGAAATAGAAATCCCTTTCTTGCTTCTAGCAATTTCCATTCCCAAGAAGTATCTGAGTGTCCCAAGGTCTTTAACTTCGAACTCCTTAGCCATCATCAGCTTAATATTCTGCATTTTGATTGTCGTCTCCTGTGACAATTATATCATCAACATACACTATAAGAATGGTTATTTTCCCGTTCTTGGAGTGTTTAACGAATAGTGTATGGTCTGCTTGTCCCTGACTGTAGCCGAACTTTTTAATAACTTTGGAGAATCTGCCAAACCTAGCACGGGGGATTGTTTGAGCCCATAAAGAGATTTGTGGAGCTTGCACACAATCTGACTTTCAACCCTTTCCTCAAAACCAGGAGGTTGACTCATGTAAACATCCTCTTCAAGTTCACCATTAAGGAAAACATTTTTAATATCCAGCTGATGAAGTGGCCAATCAAGGTTGGCGGCCAAAGATAGAAGAATTCTAACAGTGTTTAATTTTGCAGCAGGTGCGAAAGTTTCAGTGTAATCTATACCATAAGTTTTTGTGAATCCCTTGGCAACCAAGCGTGCTTTATGTCTTTCGATTGAACCATCAGCCTTGCACTTTACTGTAAACACCCATCTACACCCGACTGTATTTTTTCCTTGTGGCAATTGTACCAAGCTCCATGTATTATTCTTTTGTAGGAAGCGCATTTCTTTCAGCACTGCAGCCTTCCATTCGGGAACTTTTAGAGCTTCTTGAATTGACCTGGGAATGATTACACTAGACAATGTAGAAGTAAAGACACGAAATGAAGAGGATAGATTCGAATAAGAAACAAAGTTAGAAATGGGATGTTTAGTAAAAGATCTCACACCCTTTCTAAAAGCTATAGGTACATCAAGATCATGAGTGGTACCTGACAGAGAAGAGTCTACAATCGGTTCATTCTCTTGACTGTGGCTAGGATTCACTACATCTTTAGTTACCTGAGATTTGTTCCTTCGTGAATAGACATACAACTCTTTGCGTGGTGCTGGTTCTGTTTCTGACACAGGAGCATGAGGTGTAGTGGTATCATGTACTCGAGGTGTAGTGGTATTATGTACTCGAGTGTTAGTTGTAGACGAGTCAGGATACGAGAAAAATAAAGGATCAACTGGTACACCGAGAAAAGGAGTAGTATCCCAACAAGCTTCATGAGAAGTCTCCCCCTGAAGCGGAGATGAGGAGAAAAAAGGTGTAGTCTCGAGAAAGGTGACATCACAGGAGACATATATTTTTCTCGTTTTAGGACAATAACATCGGTAACTTTTTTGAGAAGCAGAATAACCCACGAAGACAGTTTTAATGGCTCGAGGATCAAGTTTGCTGCGATGGTGATTATGGACATGCACAAATGCCGTACACCCAAATGTCTTAAGCGGAAGGTGAGTGGAGATATGACTATGAGGGAATTCTTTTGTGAGGAGAGACATGGGAGTTTGGAAGTTAAGTGGTCGGCTGGGTAGACGATTAATGAGAAAGGCAGCGGTGAGAACTGCATCACCCCAGAGGTATTTAGGAACATTCATGGTGAACAAAAGGGCACGAGCAACCTCAAGAAGATGGCGATTTTTCCGTTCGGATACCCCGTTTTGTTGGGGAGTATCAACACAGGAACTTTGATGGGTAATACCATGGGACTGGAGATATTCACCGAGGGTGGTATTGAAATATTCTGTACCATTGTCAGTTCTTAGGGTGCGGATGCGGGTATTAAATTTAGTTTGAATCATTTGGTGAAAGTTGGTGAATGTGGCATATGTGTCAGATTTGTTCTTGAGAAGGTAAACCCAGGTGGCTCGTGTGTGATCATCGATAAATATTAGAAACCATCGTTTTCCCTGAAGTGTCGTAACCGGTGAGGGGCCCCAGATATCACTGTGAATTAATGAAAAGGGTGACGAGGGTGTATAAAGAAACTCTTGCATGCTTCGCAAGTTGACAAATATCACAGGAAACCAAATCAAGATTTTTATTACTCACAAACAAGGAGGGAAACAAACGTTTTAAATATGAAAAACTAGGATGGAAGTCTATGGTGCCATAACATTATTTTGGAAAGATTCAAAACAGGTGGAGAACGGACACTGGACAAAAGAGACTGTCGATGGACGGACGGATCATTCTCGAAGTAGTAAAGACCATGGTGAATCCTAGCACTGCCAATCGTCTTCCCCGATGGTAGTTCCTGAAATAAACAAAAGAAAGGTAAGAATTCGACGACACGATGATTATCCTTAGTTTACTGACAGAGATCAGATTACACTTCAAGGAAGAGACATGAAAAACGGATTTAAGGATAATATCTCTCGACAATTGAATATTGCCAAGGCCCATAACACGAGTCAAGGAAACATCAGCTATTCTAACTGTAGTACGGCTAGTGCAAGGAATATAACTGGAAAAAAGAGTAGAGTTGCCCGTCATATGATCGGAGGCTCCAGAATCGACAATCCAAGACTCAGCAACACAAGAGTTTATGGCAGACTGAATTTTACTAGATTGGGTGATGGAGCAAGAGCCAACAGTTGGATTTGGAGATGGATTGAGAGAGGACTGACGCAGGAGACGACAATATTGTTCAATTTGCTCTATCTGTTCCTTTGTGAATGGTGCAGTGATGTCAGAAGATGCAGGCTGCTCTTGGGCTATTTGGGTTTGGAAGCCACGACCTTGGGGTTGTTTCCGTGGCTGCCAGTCCACTGGTTTGCCGTATATTTCCCAGCACTTGTCCTTGGTATGTCCAGGACGTTTGCAGTGTTCGCACCAAGGCCTTGACGCTGGCCCGGGCTGTTGGATTTATTTGAGATCAAGGCAGAGACTTCCGGGGCAGAAGATGCAGCTGGCAAGGAGGTGGGCAGCATGATTTTGCGGCGCATCTCTTCACGCCGAACTTCAGCGAATGCATCTTCAGGAGATGGGAATGGCTCTCATGCAACAACACGGCCTCGAACATCATCGAGTTCCCGATTGAGTCCTGCCAGGAAATCAAAGACACGTTCTTTTTCCAGATTCTGACGAACTTTGACGCTGCAATCAGCACAAGTTGGAGTGTTGTCCAGGAAAAGATCCAACTCTTGCCACAAGTCTTGAAGATCAATGAAGTATTGGGTCACGGAACTAGAACCCTGCTGTAGTTCCTTGAGTTTTGAACGAAGCTCGAAGATTTGCGAGGCATTCCCAAGGTCGGAATACATCCGACGAGCAGCGTCCCATACCTCTTTGGCAGTTTGGAACCACAAATAACGGCGGCTGATGTTATTCTCCATATAATTGATGAGCCATGCGAGAACAATGAAATTTTCAGCCACCCAAGTTTTGTATGAAGGATCCGACTTCTTAGGTGACTTGAGTTCTCCTGTGAGATATCCCATTTTTCCACGGCCACATATTACAATTTTGACAGATTGTGCCCACTGTAAGTAATTGTGGCCATTGAGTTTGTGGGCAGTGATTTGAAGAGAGGAATTATCACTCCCGCAAAGAGGAGCAAGAGTCACTGGCGACTTCTCAGAATTCTCATTGGTTTTTTATGAGTCCAATGACATTTTTGGAGATGAAGACTGTGAGAGAGGAGGCTGCGAATTGACGAGGATATTTCGAACTTTCTGGCTTTGATACCATGCAAAGAACGAGGATTGGAATAATAATTCCGTGTATTCAATTGACTACAAGGTACACATTTAAATAGAATACAAAGAGAGAATCTAATCTCCTAAAAACAGAAAGATAATATACTCTTACCAAGTTACAAATATTTGACAAATCCTACCAACTATAGAAATATTCACACAATCTACTTTATATTTTATTTTATTCTACACAAACATTATGTTGATACTGAAAAAAAGACTATTAACTGCTCAGAGCACCCTGAAGATAGTTATTTCGGGTGCAACCAATACCAAAACTTAAATGAAAATATAACTTTGTTGAGCCATTTGATTCGAAGCTTGAAAATTTTAATTTGTTTTTGCTCGAGTACGGTTCGAATGAAGTTTGGTTAGAGTTCAACTCGAAAAGTTTGAACCTATTCGCGTCCTATTTGAACTATTGCTTGAATATTAAGATCGATAATGAAGGTTTGAAAGCTTGAAATGTCCAAAAGGCTCGAAATGTATAGATATTTAATATATAATTATATTATATTAATAAAATACTATAGCTCGCGAGCGACACGCGAACTATCGAACAAAATGATTTGGATCGAGTTTGGTTCGAAAAAAGTTCGAACATGTTCGAGTCAGCTCGAGTTCGATAGCTTTGAATACAAATCAAATGTTTATCAAACCAACTTGAATAATTCGCGAATCGGCTCGATTCGTTTGCATCCCTAACTTTGAGGGATGATGAGGTGATCGACTTGAGAGTTTTGCTGGGGTCCCTGCAAAGAGTAAGTTTAATTAAAGAAGCTCATGATACTAGGAAATGGGTTTGCGATCCTTAGTGTTTTTTTAGTGAAATATTTCTTTCCGGATACTACTTTCCCTACATTTCCTCTTTATCATACTACTCCGTCCAAGGTTAAAGTGTTCTCGTGGACAGCTATGCATTGGCGCTTGTTGTGCAGGTAAAAGGTAGAGACCCAGGACCATTTGCTCATTCATTGTCCTCTTACGAGTTTCCTTTGGTTCAGAGCTTTGGTGGAGTTGAGCCTGGTTTGGGTATCCCCGACATCAATTAGGGATTTATTCGCAGCAGATCTTGGTCGCGATTTAGTGAAGAGAAGTAGAATTTTTTGGGTGGTGGTAGTTCATTGTATATGGTGGCTAGTTTGGTTGAAGATGAACTGGATGAATTTTGACAATAAAGAAGACTCGGTTGAAGATTGCTGGACAGGATAAATTTCAAGGTTCCATGCTGGATTTCAAAGGTGGAGTTCAAAAATTTTCAGTTACACATATGCATAAGGATTAGAGTCCAATATTATGTGAAGATGACTCCGGTTTTTACCTTATCTTGCGTGGACATCTGGTCCGTGTTTTTTTTTCACTTTATATCGTTTATATCTTAATTAATATAATTTCGTTTCGTAAAAAAAAAAAAAAAATTTTTAGAGGTACATAAAAACTGACTTAGATGACCAGTGAAGTATAAGTTCTTTTGTGTTGTCATTATATGATGCATATTTACTGTTATTGTATATATGTTGTATTGCATATCGTGTTAATCCCGTTATCTTTTGAGATAGCCTTGATTTAGTATCGTGTTGATCTCGTTATCTTTTGAGATAGCCTTGATCTAGTAGGGTTGCTCAGCCTTTTTGATTTGTGGACGTTGTGTACCGAGAGTTACTGTGTCCAACGGGACGGACGGGCTCTAGTGACCTAGGACATTTCAGGTCCACATCTTGATTTGAATGTGGGAGTCAACCACTGTTGCTATGTGCGCCTCTCGATTGAGCATGAGATTCCGGTTTTGATCCTTGATTACTAAAGCATATATGTTACATTCATTCATATATAGGTTAGCATACCTGTATTTTCGTATTGGGCAATTAGTTCCCCCACATCCTTGCTTTTATCTTGGACAACTTACTTACTCCCACCAAGCAGGTTTTAGATTGGACGACCCAGGCGGACGTGACATAACCTAGGCGATATTGGATTTTGCAAAAAGAGGTTTTATCAGTTATTTTAGATTATTATATATTCAATTTATGTATTTCGATTGATTTGTACAAATAATTTAATTTAACTGAATTTCAACTGCATTTGTGGACTATGAAAGAATTATTATTGTATTGATATATTTAAAGAAGCCAAGCGTTTTAACGGATAATTTTTTAATTTTTTTTATATAAGAAACGTAAATATTATATAATTAAAATAGGGTTGATTACAAAGGTGAACCAGTGGTCCACAACTAGCACTAATCTACTACGAGAAAAACAAACTACTTCAATACTAGACTCCAATCTCTATACAAATTTGAAAGCGCATACGATCGGAATTCTGTTAAATTATGTATCCAAGCTGCAACTGTTAACTTAATCTTATCCCAGATTTCTCCAAACGAAACTTCTCTGTCTTCGAAGATCCTGCTATTCCTTTCCATCCAAACTGACCAACAAACGCAGTGGGTTATAGCTGCCCACAGAATTCTCCCCTTTCTTCCCAGTGAGTCCCCCAAATCTGCCTTGAACAGATCCCTGGTGGACTTTGGTATCACCCACGATAGTCCGAACTCTTTAAGCACTAGCCACCATAGGGAGCTTGAGAATGGGCAATGAATCAACATATGGTCCTGACTCTCTCCTCCTTTCTTGCACAACACACACCAATTAGGATTAAGAAAACATTTTGGAAACCTCTTTTGGATCAAATCGCAAGTCGGCAGTCTACCCAACACCGCAATCCATGAGAAAACCTTTACTTTAGAAGGTATCGGAGCTTTCCATATAGTACTAAAAAGATCAAAATAGGGAACGAAGCTTCCGGAAAAAAAGATTCAAAGAAGGATTTCACTGAAAACTCTCCTGATGCATCCCGAACCCATACCCTCACATCGCCTACTCCCTCCGCTAAACTAACCCTGTCCAAAATCGCCACCAAACTGATGAACTCACTCACCTCCTCATCTCTAAGATCGTGACGAAAATTTAAATTCCAGGAGAACGAGTCAAAAGAAGAAAGTGAATCTCTGGAACGAAAATGTGAAATGGGCTTATTATGACCTCTTGAGATCTGGAAAAGCAAAGGGAAAAGCTCCTCAAAATTGGACAGCCCTACCCAACAGTCCTCCCAAAATCTAACTCTATCTCCCCCCTTAATCACTAACCTCACTGATTGAATAAAAGCCGGATATATTCTAGAAATGAACTTCCACGGGCTTCGGAAGGTGTTATGCCCAGCCAAACCTGCGTCCCATCCGTTGTTTTGCATCCCGTACTTACTTACTACAATCCTCTTCCACAGTGTATTCCCTTCCTTAGAAAAGCGCCACCAGCATTTATCCAACAAAGCTTTATTCCTCAAGCCAATATTGCCAATTCCCAAACCTCCCTTGTTCTTTGGAATGTTCACCTTATCCCAAGCCACCAAATGACAGTGTTTATCCCCATCCGGCCCATCCCACAAAAAATCCCTCATTAACTTCTCCAATTCCTCAGCTACCCCCCTTGGAACCCGGAATAACGACAGGTAATACACCGGAATTGCGTTCATTACTGCCGAAATAAGTGTAAGCCTACCTCCTCTAGATAGGAAAGCCTTCTTCCAGCTCGCTAACTTTTTTGACATTTTAAACACAATCGGTTCCCAAAAAGAGGCCTTGATTGGATTACCTCCCAACGGAACCCCCAAATATTGGATAGGCCAAGACTCCACCCCGCATCCAAACTCACTGGCCATCTCCTCCTCCACTTCGGCCTCATAGTTAATGCTCAACAGAGAACTCTTTTCCATATTGATCTTTAAACCAGACATGTCGCTGAAAGAAGTCAGAATGTCCTTCAAAACTCTCAATTGTCCTTCATTCTTCACAAAAAATAAAGAGTCGTCAGCAAACTGTATATGAGAAACCTCGACCCTATCTCTACCTATTTCCCACCCTTGAATAAAGTTCATTGCTTTTTCTTTGTCCATCAATCTAGCCAAAACATCAGCCACCAAATTAAAAAGGAAGGGAGATAAAGAATCACCTTGCCTTAAGCCTTTTTCTCCTTTAATTTTGCCGCAAGGCCTACCATTAATAAAGATCGAGTAATGCACGTTGTCGAGGCAACCCTTAATCCATCTTCTCCATCTATCACCGAACCCCTTCTTCCTAAGAACAAAATCCAAAAATTGAAAGTCCACATTATCGTATGCTTTCTCAAAATCTGCCTTAAAAACCCAACCTTTCTTCTTCTTCAATCTGAACTCTTCAACCATCTCGTTGGCTATGAGGCAACAGTCTAGGATCTGCCGCCCCTCAATGAAGGCTCTTTGTGAATCCGCAATCGTAGTAGTCATTACCTTCTTCAGCCGTGAAGCCAAAACTTTTGCCATTATCTTATACAAGCTGGTAACCAAACTAATAGGCCTAAAGTCCTTAATGCGTCGAGAATCTTTCTTTTTTGGAATCAAACAGATGTAGGTTTCGTTTATCACTCCATTAACTATTCCTTTCTCATAAAACTCCTCAAATACCTTCACTAAATCCTTCTTTATCACCTGCCAGCAATCCTGATAGACTTTAATTGAAAATCCATCAGCGCTCGGAGATTTCGATCCATCACACTCAAATACCGCTTTTTTGATTTCTTGTTCCGAGAACGGAAGCTCAAGCTGTAACCTTTCATCTCGATCAATTGGACTCCACTCTATGCCTTCAATGCCAAAACTCCGATGTCCAGAATGGCTGAATAACTTTCGATAGAATTCAATCACTTCTCCCTTGATAAGCTCACTGTCCGTGCAGAGATTCCCATCTTCCAGTTCCAATTTCTCAATCCTTGATCTACTCCTCCTCTAGCTAAGCAACGAATGGAAGAATTTCGTGTTGCAATCCCCTTCCTTCAGACATTTGACCTTAGCTTTCTGATGGTCCTTTTGAGCATTTCTACAAATAAGCTCCTCTAGTTCGCTCATAATGGCTCTTCTCTCTAGCACCATACTATCAACCCACTGACCCTCAGTCTCTTGAATATCCAACTCCTTAATCTGATTTTCCAGGTTCATTCTTCTTGCCTCTACGTTTCCGAACTTTTCTGTGTTCCACTTTTTAATATCCGATTTAATCTCCTTCAATTTCCTCATGAATTTATACCCCTCCCACCCGCAATACGTTTTGCTAGTCCACCACTTGGAGAACTCGTCTCTGAAGTTCTTATGACTTAGCCACATATTTTCAAACCTAAAAGGAGTAGGGACCCCACTCCCCCTGTGATGTGTCCAGAATCAGAGGATTATGATCTGATGTTATTCTCGGCAATATCAACTGTCTACAAAACTTGTACATTTCTTTCCAACCACCTGAGAATAAAAACCTATCCAGCCTACAACAAATCGGTGAAGCGCGCATGTTGGACCATGTGAATTTTCCATTCAAAAGCGGTGGGTCACACAATTCAAGCTCTGTGATTAAGGAGTCAAAATTTTTCATGCTGCTGGTCATGGTATTGCTGTTCATCTTCTCACTCAAAGATCTTACCACATTAAAATCTCCTCCTAAACACCAATTAGGGCTACATAGAACCTTCAAACCTGCTATCTCATCCCAGAGATTTTGTCGATCCTTTGGGTTGCATGGGCCATATACTGCCGAAAACCACCAGTGCGAATTACCGCCGTTTTCTATTTTAATCGATGCTGAGAATTCTCCAATCAAATTGTCCACCACTGATACCGACTTTGTGTCCCAAGCTAATAAAATTCCCCCTGATCTGCCCAAAGCTGGCAGCTCTAGCCAATCTACGAATCTAGACTTCCACAAGCTAGCGATGCATCTCCTGTCCATCCTGGCTTGCTTAGTTTCTTGAAAAACTACGACATCTGGTTTTTCTCTACGAAGAATCGTCCGTATTAAACTCCCCTGCTGCTGGACCCTCCTCCTCTAATATTCTAAGAGAAAATCTTCATAAAACCACTCCAAAACCCAGTCCTCTGTCACTCCCCTTCGCTACTCCATCTGCCGAAGAAACTCTTGGTGAATTAGAACTCTCATGAACCTTGCACAATGTTTCTGCTTTGTCTAAAGATACTCTACTGACTTCCAACCTAATGAGGCAGTCGTTGATTGCTTCTCTCTGCCCCTGCAGTCACTAGCCTCCTTTAACCCCTGAGAAAGCTGAATGTTCCCTGCTCCCAATACGCCGTCTGTAATCTGGTCATCCGGCTTTAATTTCAACAGTGAGGAAAAACCCTCCCCCTCTGCTCCCTCACCCGCTCCCACTAAAGGAAAAGGAAAGGACGAAGGGAAAAGAAAGGAATTTTTAGAAGAAAAGCTTACCGAATGCCCCTTAGGTTCAGGAAAGTCCTCATGGGCCGAAGGTTGAATAGAATACATACCTGCTGGAGATCCAAAGATGCCCCTGATGTCCTCCAAGCCTACTTGACTCTGAGAATTGTTTATCCATCTTGCTATCTGAAACGAATGAATCAGAGACCTCTGAGATGCTAGCTCCTCCGAACTCTTTAGCCGAATCTTCCTCCATCCATTCTGAAGCCTTGTTGACTAAACCCGTCGATTCTTTACTAGGTGAATCACCTATCCGGCCTCCCTCCGCTATTAATGAAAAACGTTGATCAACTCTGATTCTTTTTCTCCTAGCGTACACAATGTTGAACCTTGAAGCCAACTGGTCCTCTGTCGCTACGTCTTTGTCTTTGAAATCTAGCACAATATTCTCAACTTCAACCTCCGGAGAAGACTGAATAACACCCTTCCTAAATTCTTCCAACCCTTTAGGATTAAGCCTGCTAAGAATTTTGATGTGATCACCTTTACTAGATGGACCAACACTCTGATCTAGGCAACCCTGACTGCCCTCCGTGACTAAGGGAATGACCGGGCTGCCCTTAGAAGGCTCAGCTACCTTAACACTGGAAAGCAAAGGTTTGTCAATCTGCCCCCCCAAACGAAGGAAGCCCTCGGCTCCTCAGATACAGCTTGAGCGTACGAGCGATTAGTGTCGTACGCTTCAATATTGACGGAGTTCACAACTATACGAACAATCAATGGTCCGCGATTCGTTTCAATTTGCAGAAATCTGTTTATGAATCCTCCCGCCGGGCCTACTACCTTGATTTTAGCAGCTGACAGATCTTTAAGCATGGTGGTATCCGAACTGATGTCCAACAACCCGCCGCACTGCTCACCCACCCTATTAAGCAGCTCCTTGGACCATAAATTCCAAGGAAGGCCTAAAATGCTCACCCAACTGTGGCAGCATTCGAATACTTCCTGTTCCCTGTTGATATCCAGTCTCCATTCTTCAAAAAACAAAGTCACTCTCCTTTCGAGGAAACATTTCTTGATCTTCAGATAGAATGATGCTTCTTCATCGCGTTTTAACGGATAATTTCATCCTACCTTTACAGGCATTACCCCAATGATATATTTAAGTGTGGGGAGAAGCTATTCTCACGGCTACTTATCTGATAAATCGTCTACCCTCGAAAACACTCAATTTTCAAACTCCTTTGAGCTTTCTCGTTGCTTGCTTTCCCAACCTTAACCTTTACAGCTCCTTGTCCCCTAAAGTCTTTGGGTGTACGGTTTTTGTTCACAATAAACAACCACACCGGAGTAAACTTGATCCCAAGGCACTTAAGTGTGTTTTTGTCGGATATTCCCCTAACCAAAAAGGATACAAGTGTTATTCCCCTTCATTAAAAAGATTTTTTGTTTCTTTGGATGTCACCTTCTTTGAAAATGTTTTTTTCTACTCTTCTACTGGTCTCCAGGGGGATAGTAATACAGAAAAGAGTAGTTGGGATCCTACTGTGTCACTACCCATATCAGAAAATGCGTCTCACCCTTTATCTCCAGCCCCTATACCTGTTTCTAACACGATCCAGATTCCCGAACAGATGGACAAAGTACTGGAGGAAGTTTCAAGGAAACCACTTCAGACTTATTCACGCAGACCAAAGCCTTCTCAGCACATCCAATCATCGACCCCGGAATTGGAACCTGCCATGAGCAATGATTTGGATCTTCCAGTTGCACAACGGAAAGGGGTAAGATCTTGTACTATGCACCCAATTGTGAGTTCTCTAACCTGTACAAAGTTGTCTCTTGGTTTTAGGGCCTTTACAGCCAAGATTGACAGTGTGCACATCCCCAAAACTATTGACGAGGCCTTAAAGGACAAACACTGGGCAACCGCTCTACAAGAAGAAATGAATGCTCAGTACGATAACAGAACTTGGGAGATAGTGAATCTGCCTAAAGATAAGAAGGTGGTCGGAAGTAAATGGGTATTTTCAGTGAAATATAGGGCTGATGGAGAAGTCGAAAGATACAAGGCGCGGTTGGTGGCACAAGGCTTTACTCAAACGTATGGAATAGATTATGATGAGACATTTGCCCCAGTGGCCAAATTCAATTCTATCCGTGTGTTGTTATCTCTTGCTGCGAATTTGGATTGGGAATTGCACCAGCTTGATATTAAGAACGCGTTCCTGAATGTACCCTTGATGAGGAGGTGTACATGAAGATTCCACCTGGTTTTCAGTTTAAACATGAGAAAAATAAAGTTTGCAAACTGCGGAAATCGTTATATGGGTTGAAACAATCCCATGGTTCACCAGATTTAGCTCCACTCTCATGAGATTTGGATATCGTCAGGGAAAGGCCGATCATACTCTTTTCATCAAAGAAGGAGAAGATGGAAGGAAGACCATCCTCATTGTGTACGTGGATGATATTCTAATTACGGGTGATGATAGTAGTGAGATTTGTCAACTCAAAGAAAAATTGAGGAAGGAATTTGAGGTCAAAGATTTGGGATCATTGAAGTATTTTCTCGGTATGGAGATTGCTAGAAGTAAAGCGGGCATCTTCATTTCTCAAATGAAATATACTCTTGATTTGCTACAAGAAACAGGAAAATTGGGGTGCAAACTGGTTGGAACCCCATTAGAAAAAAATTGGAAGTGCAGAATTAAGGAAAATGAACCTAGTACAGACATCGGAAGATACCAACGTCTGGTTGGTAGATTAATATATTTATCTCTCACACGACCTGATATTGCATATGCTGTTAGTGTTGTGAGTCAGTACATGTATTCTCCAACTCAGAGTCATCTAGAAGCAGTGAATCATATTTTGAGATATCTCAAAGGAACTCCAGGCAGAGGTCTCATGCTCTTGAAAAGTGTTAATCGAAGCATTGAAGGATTTGTTGATGCAAACTGGGCTGGAAGTGATGATTGTAAGTCAACTTCTGGATTTTGCTCGAAACTGTGGGGAAATTTGGTTACATGGAGAAGTAAGAAACAAACTGTGGTAGCACGAAGTAGTGCTGAGGCTGAATTTCGAGCTATTGCACAAGGGATATGCGAAGTTATTTGGTTAGAAAGATTTATGCAAGACTTGAGAATTCCCATCATAACACCAATCACAGTGTATAGTGATAGTAAGTCTGCCATTAGCATTGTGAACAATCCAGTCCAACATGATCGAATGAAACATGTGAGGATAGACCAAAGTTTTATCAAGAATGAAATGGAAGGAGGAATCAAACTATGTTATATCTCTTCACATGATCAAGCTGATATCCTTACCAAGAGTCTCACTAGATCAAGTCATGAAAATCTTTGGAGCAAGCTTGGAATGCAAGATATCTATTCCTAAGCTTGAGGGGGAATGTTGAAGATTTCAGAAATAATGTAGAAGATATTGTAGATATTATTTTGTATACTCTTTTCTTTCTTTGTTATTTAGAATAGGAAATAATCATAGGATCAATTAAGGGATTTAGTTACCTTTTTATTCTAGTTATGTAACTTGTATAAAAGCTCTACATTACCAGTAGAAATGTAAGCAAGAATTAATGGAGTAATTATTCTTGTTTCAATTGATATATCTCAACCCTTGAATCTGCATTAAGACAATACATGTACAGGTAGGATCTCACTTACCCGTTTTAACTCCCAAGTTTTGTTTAACAATGGTATATCCCCTCCCCCTCCCTTCTCACATTGCAAGTGTAGTTATGAGAATACAAGATACATATAGGATAAGAGTAAAGAATCACTTATGTGGACTTACCAAATTCAATGGGTTTCCCAAACGAAGACAGAAAATTCTAGAGACGAAAATAAACCTATCTACTTTTTTCTTGGAGATTCCCTAAATATCCTGATTATTTTGGCCTGTAAACTAAAATCATAACTTTGAAAACCATGTGATTCAATACAGACAGATATCCTAATCAGACAAGTTACTAGAAGATCGCAAATGTTGTTCGACTCTTTTAACTTTTACAAGAAGGAAATAAATAACCATCCCCATATGTAGCATCTGATGACCAAGCATCCTAATGGGCCGTGCAGTAAACACTCATTTCAAAATGCTGTTAATTCTGGTTTTGCAATATTGGGTTCAAGTGACACAAGATTTGGGAAGAAACAAACTTAAATGAAATCCTCACAATTTTCTTGCAACAGAATACGAGAGTTAAGATTAACTAACCTGCTACACAGCTGACTACGTCTTTGTGATGTCTAATACTCTGCACCATTGTTCCATCACTGAGGGTCATGACCTGAAAACTATTTTCCCAAGTGCCACATGTTATAAGAAAGTTCTCAGATGGTGTCTGCAATGCTGCAAAGCATTGTGGTCCAAGCTCAATGCTTTCAGCCAGATGACTCCCAATTTTACAAGGTGAGAGTACTTCTGCGCCAATCCCAAAGAAAGGATCCTAAAGGAATATAAATTAACAAAAATCCAACAGACAACAATATAAAGTTCTAGTAACATGGATCAACAGGCACCTGAGAGCCAGAGAAAGTGAAGTTCCCACCGGACTGCAACTGAGTTGTTAACCACATCTTAACGGTCATTGTGAGGTTTTGGTTCACAAAGACAACATTTGAGTCCAACACATTAACATACAATACTGCGGAAGGAGAATTGCTAGCGACCGAGATGACAGAGGTTAAATTAATAGAACCAGGAGCAAATTTCAGAGGATGGGAAATTGGAATTGGCGGCCCTCTTCTAGGATGTTTCTTGCGGAAAAGTTGAATTGGTGTCTGGCCAAAATTAGCAATCTGGTCTTCGATTGCTGACTTTTGCAATTCATCCTCCATGTCTTCCAAGTTAACAGCACCTTCATAAGTCAAATAATAAAATACATTTGCAGCCTGTACACAAGATTCAAAGAGATCAGTGTTCTTAAAAGTTTAAATTTTCATATCAATTCAAGGAAAAATCTTTCCTTATACCTCAACAGCTGGTTTTCCCCGTTGTTTATAACCGAACACCAAATCAATCCAGTGGTGAAGGTTTGAACTAACATATTCACTTTCAAGGGCCTCTCTGTTTTTATTAATAAATTCTTCTGGTGAGCCCTGAAATTGAATTTAATTGGCATCATTAATGATTTCTATAAATCATGGCATTGAACATAAATTTTTTTATTTAAAGCAACATTTTTCACTGGGAGTTCAAAGAAATGGCATTGAATAATAAAGATGTTGAATTTGCATAACCAGAAAATAACAAGAACAGTTGATTAAATTATAGCGTGAACCTGCAGCCCCAAGCCTCCACGCTTGCAGAGCAACATGGGTATAAGAAAAAATTGATAAATGGTGATGATGTATGCAAATTAAAATACCTTCGCCCAGGGAGGGAGGGAAACATCACTGATTGGTTCCCCGTCTTGTTTCACTCCGAAATGGTATGAGTTTGAATTTATTAGAAATTCGGGCATGTAAAAAAATTCAGGAATCAATTCCTTCACATCACTTGTATTGGAAAGGCAGTTTTTATAAGTCCCTTCAATGCTTTGGAAAAGCCGGTCTGCATGATCAAATTTACCTCCCTGGTTGAACATAGAGCAAGGAAAACCTTCAGATATTATGGAAGATATATCAAGACAGAAAGCACTAAGCTGGGACAATAATAGAGGAAACAAAATCAAGAAACAGTAAAAAGCCTGCTGTTAGATAGATGAGAAAAAGAAAGCTATCTTCATTGCCAACTAGAGAAACAAATTCCTTAAGTAATTAATATTCTAGCACAAGCATAAATATGCAGGTAAACCATAATGTCAGAATACCTGTAAGTTACGATGGAGAGCGGTGAATGGCTCTAATCTAAGCAGGTAAAAGAGTACAATTCCCATGCTTGAGTAATGTGAACCATAATAGAAACTGTTTAGGAGCAGGAATCACCAATTCAGAATAGGACAAATCGACAATTAGATGAATTTTGAAAGCCAGAGTTGAAAAGCATCATGAAACAGGGGTGCAAGTTACCTTGGAATATCAGGATCAGAGAAGTTACAATACCTATCTTCAAAAACCTGAGTACATGATAGAAAAGAAGTGAAACACAATTTACACGAGGATGCGCATCTGAACGAGAAATATTAACCAACCTCAAACCGTTTAGGATCAAGAGCTCCAACAGGCTTTGATAAATCTCTGAAAGTCGCTGACTTCTTGAGATCAAGACTCTCAGATACATAATCTGCTATAATCCAAGGAAGCACGGGATATTGGGTTAAATCATTGTATGATCTTCCAGATAGAGTATTGAGAATCATCAGATATTCAAAGTTGGTAATTTCTCTTCTCCTCCAGTTCTCCCTGGCAGTTTCAGCCATTTCTTGAGCCAAGTGTCTATCAACAAATGAAATTACTTCTGTTTTGTCTCTATGCCCTTTTAGGAACATATATTCATTTCTGGTTGCTACAATCAAGCTTCCAATATCTTTTGATTCCTTTTGGGATGCAAAATTAAAAAATATTGGTGCGGCAGAGTTAACAAAAAAGATCTCTATTGCTGTGTATCTCAGCAAATATCGAGTCCAATGGACAGCTTTAATCTACAACAAGGGAAAATAGGCGGTCAAGGTATAACCAAAAAATCCTTTTAAATAACAAATATAGAATAATCAACAAAAATCATGGTACCTTAGAGATATTCCACCATCGATGGCGTTTAATACTTTTATGTCCCTTTTGTTTGCTGTTTCCATTGATCGATGAAATGTTCTTGTTAGCAATTTGTCTTTCAGAACTTGGATCTGAATGCAAGGATAAATTTAGATACTTCTGTTTCTGCGAACCTCCAAATTGTTCGGGCTTGCTTGCATCCAAATTACTGGAAGAATGATAAGTTTTAAGGACAGATCCTCCCGAACCTTCCACCAAAAATTCACCATAGAAATGTAAGAAATTCTTCATAATTTCCAAGCGTCCAGCTAATTTTCTCTTAGGTGTTACAAGAACACATGGGGCAGACATGAGAACCTGCAAGCACATTAAAGAATAAGTAAAAATCATATGCTTTACGCTCACTACCTATGTTTATTTCCATACCTCACTGTTCTCGGATTCTGCCAGCAAAACAGAACCTTTTCTATCTCGTAGAACCCCCTTATCACCACTTTCTTTTGGTACCTCTGGATATTGAGGCTCAGATTGATTCCCAATCTCTAAGATCTTTCCGCTACTAGACTGGGTCTCATTTTCATTTGGATCTGAAGAACCCTCGTCCGTAATTGTTTGAATACCTTTTAGGGTAAATTTCTTCATTTTCTCCGAAGTGAGTGCCCCAAAACCAAACTTTTCATCATTAAAGGAAGGAACTGCAGCGTCACTAGGTGCTGCAGAGGATGGGTGGCAAAGTTTATCATTAAAATGATAATTCCTTCTTAGCTTTTGCCTACGACGCCAGGCATCTTCTGTTTTATCAAGTTTCCAATGTAAATCTGTGCTACTCGGGAAAGGATTAGCAGACCATGGACCCCTTTCATCAATTAGCAAACGAAATGTATGGATCCACTTTTCCTGTTGAAGCAGCGAGTCCAAATATTAAGTATGCTAGTTGAAAGCTGAAAGAAAAAGCAGGGTGACAAAGTTAACTAGCCAAGGGTGTTGTGAATAAACTTACAGCAACAATTTGCTGCTCCTCATCCAAAGTCCGCTGAAACAATGATCTTCTGCTGTCATCTGAAGGGATAATGGCATTTACAGTACTCTGTATCAGATCCTCAAAAGCCATCTTTTGGTTAGAATCCGTGATACTGCTTTCTTCCATTCTATTTCGTAGTTCATCTAGTCGAGATGATTGGTCAGTTGTCCCAGTCTTTATGTATTTGATTTCATCAGAAACCTGAACAATGCACCGTGCAATCAAGAAGCATGAAGCATGATACAATTAGAAAGCATTAATTGATCTTTTCCTTGTCACGTTGACTACAACAGATTTTTTTTTTGGACAGAAAACTCAATAGTATTGATTATGAAAGAGAGATAATTACAAGGGTGGACCAAAGGTCGTCACAATAAAATATATCTTATATACAATGGAAAATATAAGATAACTGTATTAGAACAGTTAACTCGGAAACGAGTTCGCAACAACAAAGTGAGAAGATGTGTAAGAAATTTGTAGCCTATGGTATTAGCAAATGAAAGGCAAAGTAAAACCCAGTGCTTTGCCTGTCATTTGAGTTAGCTCCAGCTACAACCAAAGTGACTTTCATCCTCAGAATTATTCAATGGCAAGTCAAAAATGACTGGCTCAGCACGAGTCTACAAGCCTCCAACCAATTTAAGAACTTTACATCTTGTTCATGTTTTTATTAATGAGTTCGATAAAAAAAATGTATAGAGATAAGATTAAAAACGATAGAATTCGAGAAACATTAGAAACAAACCGCGCTAAGTAGTCGATCCTTTTGGATGAAATTAAAAACAGTGTTCCCTTCCTTCAAATTACTTCCTAAATCCGACAAATCATCACTACCCATGATACTTGTTGCAAGCAGTGCCTTCCCACTGTTGATTGTTTCTGCTAACAATCTACAAATGACATGAAAGCGTGCTCCATCATCATGCATACCATACTGGGACCTAACAGCAAACAAGGCCCTATGCACAAAGTTAACTGATCATCAATGTCTGTGCAGGACATCTGAAAGAGAATATTATCGAAAACAACCAGATAATAAATGATATACTGGAATCCCAGAAATATTTATACGAAATTTATCGGCAGAAATTTGGAAAGAACGGTTACCAGATAAAAAGCTGAAGTCTATTCTTGCTTTGCTCATCGTCAGCAGTCAAAAGAAAAGGGAGAATAGGAATAACCCGTTGCACGCATTGTGATGCTCTCTCAAGGGATGATCTACAAATGTATAGGATCGTAAGACGGTAAACAAGTCTTGAGCATCTCTCCCCCCTCAATAACATAGCTTTATCAACACTTTTATTCGGCTTTCCAACAAGCGCACTACTAATTCCCCCCGACACAACTGCGGCCATCTCCGCAGTAGGGATGTTCAGAGATTCTACCAACCCACGAGCCCTTTGGCCTAATGATGGCCCCATAAGTGACGAAGATCTTGGCAACATCGTGCTAGGCGCCTTGCCGATCAATTCCCTTACAATGATCCAAATGTTGTCATAGATATTCCACCACTCATCAGCAGTTTTTTCATTTTTGTCAGGCAGCATCAGTGGCCAAGGAATCCTATAAAAATGACGGATACTGTGCTAAAAAGAACAACTAAAGTGACAGATAATAATGATTCTAATCAAGTTCTTCACACGTAAATATTCAAAATGAAGTTTGTGGTACCCAGATAAGTTTTCAGCAGGTTCTCCCAGCAGTGTCTCAAATAAAACAGGGTTGAAATCCATGCTGTTTTCTAGATCCAAAAAGTTGGGAGAAAACTTGGAGCTGCTGGCAGGGAACTGAGAGAAGAAGAATTTTTAGTTTACTACCCAGACAAATAAGTTACAGTTGCAAAGAAGTAGCAAATAAATATTCAAAAATCTACTTCAGTGGCCCAAATCAAATTGGACTTAGATTCTATGATGAAATAATATCAAGTCCAGCGAAAATTAGCAAACACATATTCAAAAATCTATTACAGTGGCCAAAATCAAATTGGACTTGAATCTATGATAAAATGATACCAAGGTAAGTGAAAATTGTTTTCTCACTCATGTTTGATCGAGGATAAAGTTTGTTCTTATGAACATTCAATTTATGATTCGAAACTCAAAATCAATAAACTTTAAATAAGGTTGGGAAAAAAGATTGAGCTATCCCTCACCACAAGTTCATCTCATACAAACCAAAGAAAGAGACTATCAACATCAACAGGTGGAACATCATGAAATTCACTAGAATAAAACTTAAGCTGAAAAGCAACGAGACTATCAATATTGTTGAATATTTTTATTTTTTTTTTTGATAGGAAACTATAATTTTATATATAAAATTAGATTAGAAGATTTACAAAAAGTGGACTAGTGGTCCACCGAGGGTAACTATTTCTTATTTTCTAGGATTCTCAATATTGTATTATTGGTATATAATCATGTTAAAGTAGTAGATTCTTTTCCTTAATTTAGCTTTAATTTAGTCCTATAGATTAGGTTGTACTCTTTATTCTTTAATCAAGTGAGAATAATATTTTTCTCTACAATACTTTCTATATTATTCTACATGGTATCAGAAGTTCCAGGCAAACCCTAGCCTTGTTCTCGGTCGGCAGTATGGTTTCTTCCAATGACAATACACAGCCAAAACTGCCGCCACCCAACCCTACTGCGTCACCTCTTCCCGACGCCATCACTTTCTCCTCCATCATGTGCCATAAACTCACCGGCCAGAACTACCTCCAATGGTCTCAGTCCGTCAAGATGTTCATCTGCGGCAAGGGAAAGGAGGATTATCTCTCGGGCGCCTCGAAGTGTCCCGCTGCCAGTGAGGCCAAAATTCAAAATTTGAAATGCCGAGAACAACATGATCATGTCTTGGCTTATTAATTCGATGACCCCTGAGATTGGTGAGAATTTTTTTACTCTACCCTACAGCCAAGGAAATTTGGGACGTTGTTCGTGACAACGTATTCGTCTCAAGAAAATACGTTTGAATTATTTCGCATTGAGGGCCTGCTCTAAGGTCTCCGTCAAGGCGATGACAGTGTCACCACCTATTTTAACGCTCTCACTCGCCTATGACAGCAACTGGGACATGTCCTGCTGACGAAGCTCTCTTCCGCACTATCTTGGAAACAAAGTGGGTCTTCCTGTTTCTGTTGGGCCTAAATCAGACCCTCAATGCTGTGTGAGGCCGTATTTTAAGCACCAAGCCATTGCCGGGCCTTCGTGCAGTGTTTTCTGAGGTGCGCCATGAAGAAAGTCAGCGCCAATTGATGATGGGCTCCCCTGGTTCGACTCTTTCTGTGGATGCCCTTGCCTCTCACCGCCTCTCTTTCAATACTGGCCCGGGGCCTATTGCCCATCCACCGCCGTCCGCTGCCTCCCTTAGGGATCCCCACAACCACAATGGTCGTCCTTGCTAGCGCATCCACGGAAAACCGGCCGATTGGAAGCCTTGAGCTCGACAAGCCACAGCTGCTGCTACTGAAAGTTCCTTCTCCATTCCGCTGCCCTTCACCAAGGAGCAAATGGAGATGCTGAAATCCATGATCAGTCCAACCCCGGCTCCTTCCCCGTCACTCCTCGGGTCTGGTAACATTGCCCATCACTCTGGTATTGACCGTATTCCCAGTGCTTTGCTTTCGAAAAAAGAATTATCTAATGTTTGGATTGTTGATTCGGGTGGGTCCGATCATATGACAAGGAACTTGTCTTTATTTGACTCATATCGTCCTTGTGGGGATTCACGCTCAGTTCGCATTGCCAATGGGTCTAGTTCCTCGGTGGTTGGTATTGGTTCAGTGCCTATAACTCGGGATATTTGTTTACAGTCATTTCTATTTGTGCCAGAGTTTACTTGCAATCTATTATCAGTCAGTCAACTCAATTCCAATGTCAAATGTAGCACTGTATTTACACGTGACTCTTGCTTCTTTCACGATCTGGCTTCGGGGAAGACGATTGGCAGTGCTGATATTCGTGTTGGTCTATCCCTTCTAAAGATGGACACTTCTCCCAAGATTGGACCTCCGAGTGTTCCTGCCTCTTTGTTTTCTACTTCCTGCTCCGTTTTTCATTCCAATAAGGATAGTGAATTGTTATTATGGCATTATCGCATAGGGCATCCGAATTCTTTGCATCTATCCAAGTTGTTTCAGTATCTTTTTAGTAATAAAATTTCAAAATCTTTACAGTGTGATATTTGTCAGTTTTTTAAACAAACACGTCATTCTTTTACGGCACAACCCTACAAACCATCTGCCCCTTTTTCCCTCATCCACAGTGATATATGGGGACCATCACGCGTAAAAAATGTCACAGGTGCCCGCTGGTTCCTATTATTTGTGGATGATCATACATGGCTCTCTTGGGTCTTATAAATGAAGGAAAAATCTGAAACGACATCCCTTTTCAAACACTTCCACACCATGCTCCAAACACAATTCTTTGCCAATATCCAGATACTCCGTTCTGATCGCACTCATGACTATTTTAATTCTGCGTTGGGTGAAATCACCTTGCCACTCATGGCATTGTGCATCAAAGCTCCTGCGTCGACACCCCTCAGCAGAACGGGGTCGTTGAACGTAAGAATCGTCATTTACTTGAGGTTGCTCGCTCCCTTTTATTCACCTCCAAAGTGCCTCAACATTTTTGGGGCAAGGCAGTCTTGACTGCCACATACTTATTAATCGAATGCCTTCTCGAGTCCTACAATTCCAGTCTCCTGTCCATTCATTGCTTACATCCTTTCCAAATACACATCTTCTTTCTTCTCTTCCCCTCAAAGTCTTTGGTTGCTCTGCCTTTGTTCACATTCATTCCCAACACCGCGGCAAACTCGATCCTCGGGCAATCAAATGCATTTTCCTCGGGTACTCCTCGAACCAGAAAGGATACAAATGTTATTCCCCACCACCAAGAAATTCTACCCCTCCATGGATGTTACCTTCTTCGAAAATGAGTCTTTCTACCCCAATTTCTCCATTTAGGGGAGCGTAGTAGTGAATCTCCAAATTAGGATCCTATACTGCTCGAACCCATGACTCACCCAGCATCAGACCCTTCCTTTGACCTACAATCAACACTGTCTGACCCTCAGCCTGACCCAACTCCTCGTCAGACACCACTCAAGGTCTATTCTAAGAGAAAGATTGTTCAACATGAAAGGCAACATGAACCAGCACAAAATCATCCAGACCATGACACTTCTCCAGAGTCAGCATCCAAAAAAGACAACCAAGGTATTGTTGATCTCAACTATGACCCTAATAATGTTGATATACCTATTGCATTGAGGAAAGGGAGAGGCATGCACTCAACATCCGATAAGTAACTTTGTCTCGTTTGAATGGTTATCACCTGCATGTCGTGTTTTTGTTTCTGGTATAGATAAAGTTCAGACTCCATCATCTATCGAGGAAGCCTTCAAAGACCCAAAATGGAAGCAACAACCTTTGAAGAAATCAAAGCTCTCGAAAAGAACAAAACTTGGAAGATTACTGAACTTCCACCCAGGAAACGAACAGTGGGGTGCAAATGGATCTTTACAACCAAACATAAGCCGTACGGAAGCATTAAACGGTACAAAGCACGTCTAGTTGCAAAGGGATATACACAGTCATATGAAATTGATTATCAGGAGACGTTTGCACCAGTTGCCAGGCTTAACACCATCAGAGTACTTCTCTCAATTGTGACTAACCTTGATTGACCCTAATTCCAATTAGATGTCAAGAATGCTTTGCTGAATGGTAATCTTGAAGAAGAAGTCTACATGGACATACCACCGGGTTTTATGCCAGAAGCAATGAAGAACAAAGTGTGTAGGCTGAAAAAATCTTTGTACGGGCTGAAACAATCACCTAGAGCATGGTTTCATCGGTTTACAAATATGCTGACTAATGATGGGTATTTATAGTGCCAGTCCGATCATAGCATGTTTGTTAAAAATTCTGATGGAAAATTTACAGTTCTCATTGTCTATGTGGATGACATTGTACTTACTGGAAATCATGAGAAGGAAATGAATCGGATAAAAGGTGTCATTTCGAAAGAATTTGAAATTAAGAACCTTGGACTTCTTAAGTATTTTCTAGGCATGGAAGTGGCCAGATCTTCACTTGGGCTTTCAGTTTCTCATAGAAAGTATGTTCTTGATTTGTTGAAAGAAACAGGGATGTTAATGTGTAAACCAGCAGACACCCCAATGGATTCGAATGTCAAGATAGGTACAAACGAAGATCATGCACCTACTGACAAAGGAAGGTATCAATGCTTGGTGGGCAAACTTATATACCTATCTCATACTCGACCAGATATTGGATTTGCCGTTAGTGTGATTAGTCAACACATGAATAGTCCAACTGTCGAACACATGGAAGCAATTTATCGCATACTGAGATATCTAAAAGGAACACGTGGTAAGGGATTATTCTTTAGAAAAACTACAGTCAGAAATGTCAAAATCTTCAGTGATGCACTGGGCATGACAAACATATACTACCCAGCTTGAGGGGAAGTGTTGAATATTCTATTTCTTATGTTGGGGAGTGTTGGAGATATGGATATTATCTTAAATTTTGAGTATTCTTATCTTATCATTTATTCTGTAGGATTAGAAGATAACATATCTAGTTTGAATAATAATACTGAAACATAGGGATTTCAGATTATTAGGTTAGCTTTTCTTCTATTTATATTGTACTCTAGAAGTTAGTAAAATATATGAGAAACAATATTTCTCTCCCTTCTCTTGTCATTCATATTTTTAACATGGTATCAGAGAAGGTTTCTGTTCCGTATTAATCATAGTAAAAACAGCCATGACGGAGAGTTCTAAGGAATCCAAGGAGTCTACCTCAGATGTATTAAATTCCAAAATTTTTTTAAAGAGGTCTCAATGCAAGTTGCATGGGAAGCCTGCAAATTGGAAGCCACGCAGTAGGGGTTATGATAACAGGGGGTTTAAAGCAACTGCTGAAAGTGTTACAAACCCATCTTCATTCCCTGATACTCAATCAGTGAGCATTAACTTGAACAGAGATCAACTAGAACATCTTCAGAAGCTGATTAGTCAACCCATGACAAAAATTCCATCAGCCTCATGTACCCTAGCACAAACAGGTACCTTTTCCACTGCATATAGAGCTGTAACAGAAGCAAACCAACCCTGGATCATCGATTCAGGCGCTTCTGACCATATGAAAGGTAGTTCCCTGCTATTTTCATCTTATTCTCCTTGCCCTGGCAATATGAAAGTTAAAATTGCGGATGGAACACTTTCCACTGTTGCTGGTAAAGGTTCAGTTCGCATTTCAGATTCATTAACCCTTCACTCTGTTTTACATGTCCCAAATCTGACCTGCAATTTGTTATCAGTTTGCAAGCTCACCATAGATCAAAATTGCACAGCTAAATTCTCCAAGTCTTGTTGCATATTTCAGGAGCAGGATTCGGGTAAGACAATTGGCAATGCTAGAGTGGAAGGAGGGCTCTATTACCTTGAAGCTGTTATTCCTAAGAATAAACAAGCTTTTCAGGCTGAAATAGATTCTTCTTTTTCCAATAAAGACACAATTATGTTATGGCATCGTAGATTAGGACATTTAAACTTTCAGTATTTGAAACATATGTTCCCATCTTTGTTTGGCAATAAAAGTTCTAGCTTGTCCAGCTTGTTATCATGTGAAATTTGTCAACTAGCCAAGCACACACGCTCTGTTTTTCCTGCTACACCCTATAGATCAAGTCGCCCATTTGCATTAGTTCATAGTGACATCTGGGGTCCATCACGTGTAAAGAATTATTCTGGGGCTCGATGGTTTCTCACATTTATTGATGATCATACTAGGGTGTGTTGGGTCTACCTTTTAAAAGAAAAATCAGAAACCGGCCAAATTTTTCAAAAGTTCAACTCTACGATCAAAACACAATTCCAAACCACCATTCAAGTCTTCCGCACTGATAATGGCCGTGAATACTATCAATCCATTCTTGGGAATTATCTTTCTAGTGAGGGTATTATCCACCATAGTTCTTGCCCAAACACACCTCAACAAAACGGCATTGCCGAGAGAAAGAACCGTCATCTCTTAGAGGTGGCCAGAGCTTTGTTGTTCACTATGCATATTCCAAAGTATCTTTGGGGAGAAGCGGTGCTAACAGCTGCGTATCTAACCAATAGAATGTCTACCCGAGTCCTCAATTTTTACACCCCTCTCTCAACTCTGTTAAAACAATATCCCCTCTTTCGTGCCATTTCATCATTACCTCCTAAAACATTTGGGTGCACTGCTTTCATGCACAATCACAACCCAAACAAGTCCAAGCTTGACCCTCGTGCCATAAAATGTGTGTTCATAGGTTATTCAGCAACTCAGAAAGGCTATAAATGCTCTCCGGAGCTGAAAAAAACCTTTGTGTCCATGGATGTCACGTTCTTTGAGTCTCAGCCCTTCTTTCCCACCACTTCTCTTCAGGGGGAGAATACGGTTGAAGATCAGTCATGGGAAACTCCTTTACCACCATCACCTGCACCACTTCAGCAAGTTTCCGTGTCTTCCAGCCCACTTGTGCTTGTGCCTAACAATTCAAATGACAGTTTCATACCTACAGAATCTAAGTCTACGATGCCCATAACAGAAACTGAAAATTTGGAAACAGGGGGAGATGAAGCAGCACCGAAATTCTTTGTTTATTCTAGGAGAAAGCGAGCTGAAGGGATAGAGCCAACTAAAGCTCAGCAGAACCAAGAGGCTGAACCAGATCCACCTCCACAAGCCCTTGAACCAGAGGTAACCTCTTCCGAACTTGATATACCCATTGCACTTCGCAAAGGAGTAAGAAAATGTACTGCACATCCTATCTCACATTTTATTTCTTACAATAATCTTTCTCCCAATTTTCGAACCTTTACTTGTAACCTTTCAACTAATGAGATTCCTAGAACTATTCATGATGCTCTAGCAAGGGCAAATTGGAGAAAGGCTGTATTTGAAGAAATAAATGCTCTGAAAAAAAATGGCACATGGGAGATCACAACACTGCCCAAGGATAAGAGGACTGTGAGATGCAAATGGGTCTTCACAATTAAGTATAAAGCAGATGGGAGCATTGAGAGGTACAAGGCGAGATTGGTGGCTAAAGGATTTACTCAAACTTTTGGCATAGACTATCAAGAAACTTTTGCTCCTGTAGCCAAATTAAACACTGTAAGAGTTTTATTGTCATTAGCTGCTAATCTTGATTGGCCATTACAGCAATTAGATGTGAAGAATGCGTTCTTAAACGGGGACCTCAATGAAGAGGTGTATATGGATTTTCCTCCTGGATTTGAAGAAAAACAAGGAATTAACCAAGTATGCAGACTGAAGAAAGCTCTATATGGACTCAAACAATCTCCTCGGGCGTGGTTTGAGAGGTTTACTAGATCCATCAAAAGTCGTGGATATATTCAAGCACAAACTGATCATACTCTATTTTTCAGACATTCCAAGGATGGGAGAATTACTATTTTGATAGTCTATGTAGACGACATCATCGTCACTGGAGATAATCTTGAAGAGGCAGACGAATTGAAGAAGTTTTTGGCTACTGAGTTTGAAATCAAAGACCTTGGAAATTTTAGGTATTTCTTGGGAATGGAAGTAGCACGAAGCAAACTGGGAATCACCATATCCCAAAGGAAATACACTCTAGATTTGTTGAAAGAAACAGGCATGTTGGGTTGCAAGCCAGCCAAGACACCAATGGAGCAGAATTTGAAACTTGGACCAGGAGATAATAAGAGTAACGTTGATCGAGAAGGATACCAACGACTGGTTGGAAGGTTAATTTATTTATCTCACACTAGGCCTGACATTACCTATGCTGTAAGTGTGGTTAGCCAATTCATGCACTCTCCATGCAGCATACACTTGGAGGCAGTAAGAAAAATTCTAAGATATCTCAAAGGCACTCCTGGAAAAGGTCTATTCTTCGAAAAATGGAACCAAGATTAATAGAAGTTTGCACAGATGCTGATTGGGCAGGGTCAGTAATGGATAGAAGATCCACCACCGGTTATTGTACATATGTGTGGGGCAATCTTGTAACATGGAGAAGCAAGAAACAATCGGTAGTGGCTCGGAGTAGTGCAGAAGCTGAATTACGCGTTGTTGCTCAAGGACTATGTGAAGGCATATGGTTAAAAAGGGTACTTGAAGAACTGAGAATACCCAACAAAGAACCTATGAGGCTTTATTGTGACAACAAAGCAGCTGTAAATATTGCCCACAATCCGGTCCACCACGATAGAACAAAGCATGTTGAGGTCGATAGACATTTCATCAAAGAAAAGATTGAAGATAAGAGTGTGTGCATGACTTATATTCCTTCAAGGCAGCAAGTTGCAGACATCTTGACTAAGAGCCTGTCGAAAACAGCATTTGAAGAATTGACAAGCAAGCTAGGAATGATAAATATCTATTCACTAGCTTGAGGGGGAGTGTTGGGGAGTGTTGGAGATATGGATATTATCTTAAATTTTGAGTATTCTTATCTTATCATTTATTCTGTAGGATTAGAAGATAACATATCTAGTTTGAATAATAATACTGAAACATAGGGATTTCAGATTATTAGGTTAGCTTTTCTTCTATTTATATTGTACTCTAGAAGTTAGTAAAATATATGAGAAACAATATTTCTCTCCCTTCTCTTGTCGTTCATATTTTTAACATCTTATTTTCTAGGATTCTCAATATTGTATTATCGGTATGTAATCATGTTAAAGTAGGAGTAGATTCCTTTCCTTAATTTAGCTTTAATTTAGTCCTATAAATTAGGTTGTACTTTTTATCCTTTAATCAAGTGAGAATAGTATTTTTCTCTACAATACTTTCTATATTATTATCGAATATGATATATAAGAGTTTCTTATAAAAAAAATATTTGTAGAATAATACAAATATCAACTTATCCGTAGGGCATCGACTGATATTGAGCATTATTTTCACCCATTAAGTCAGAAGACTGGTACACTCACCTTACATATGCAGATCTCTGACTCTTTTCTTGAGCTGATTTGCCCTCGGTGGAGATCCTTATTATACTATGTTGAAGCTCAAATATTCAGATAGATAGGACATATCAATATTCTTAGGCTGCGTTTACTTGTCTTGATAAATAAGGGATAATATAATTAATACTGACTAATCCTATGTTTAGTTGCAAAATTAAAAATCATTATAAATCCTTAAGTCCGTTAATAATAGGATTTATAAATGATTCTTAATCCTAAATTTTAGAATGGATTATAAATCTGTACATGGTGAAAAGATAAAAAAAATCAATCTCAAATTTAATCCTTCAAACTAAACATATTATTATTTTTCCATAACCACATCACATCCTATCAAATTATATTAATAATCATATTTTAATCTATCATTGCACAATCTCATCTCTCGAAGTAAACGCAACCTTATTTGATTAGGTTTCTTACAGGATAAGAGTCCTTGTACAAGCAAACTAAGAGTCCTTGTACAAGCAAACTAAAATTCCTTGTACAAGTAAACTTCTATTGAACTAGGGATATAGAATTCTATAATTAAGTGTCTTATACTTTTTATTTTCAACCCTAATAAATCAGACTTTCTCAACCTATATTTTTCCGTCTTTAACTACATGATATCAGAGACCGTAACCGGTCAATAACTAAATACGGTATGGCCTCGACGCTGGAAGCCCCTCTTCCGCCGCCTTTTTCTTCCGCCATCCTATCTGATAATACATCAATTCTCATCACTAGTCATAAACTCAATGGGCATAATTATCTACAATAGTCCCAATCGGTTATTATATTTATGTTGAAATATATCCCAAATCGGTGGGATAGAGTTCCTGGGAGTTCCTTATATAGATATGAAAAATCTTCCCCCCTTGAGCCCGCTTTTGGGGTTGATTTAGTTCCAAGTCAATTTCATCACAGTTTATTTGCAGCAAGGGTAAAGATTTTCCTCCAGCGTGGCTAGCTGTCCGAACAAGGATGACAAGTCTTTCAAATCCTGGCCATCAGAGAATAATATGGTGATGTCCTGGCTGATCAACTTTACGACAATGGAGATTGGAGAGAATTTTTTGCTTTATCCCACGGCCAACGACATCTGGGACGCAGCTCGAGACACTGTGGAACTGTTGGACATCTTAAAGGAAACCGGACTATTGGAGAGCAAACTAGTGGAAACACCAATGGATGCAAATAAGCTTGGAAACACCTCATGATTTACAAAGGGGGATATCAAAGGTTATTAGGAAAACTAATCTGTCTCTCGTACACTCACCCTGTCATTGGATTCATTGTTAGTGTCTTCAATCAGTTCATGAATAGACCTACAAAAACCCACATGGATGTTATATTCCGAGTGCTGAGATAGCTCAAAAAAAACCCAGGGCAAAGGGTCAATACGAGACATTAAAGTGTAAGTGATGCTAATTGGGCTGGATAGCGTTCTAAATCAGGGTATTGTACATTTTTGTGGGGGAATTTTGCGACCTGGAGAAGTAAGAAGCAAACTGCGGTGGCACGCTGCAAAGCAGAAGCAGAATATTGAGCTCTAGCTCAAGGGATATGCAAAGGTATGTGGTTGAAAAAACTCCTAACTGAATTAAAGCTTGGAGATGGACGACCCATGGAAGTAAAGTGTGACAATCAATCAAGCAACTATAAGTACATCAAAGAATGTCGTTCACCATGATCACACAAAGAACGTGGAAGTGGATCCAGATTTTATAAGTGAGAAGATTGAGAATAAAGTCATTGATCTCAGCTACATCCCTACTCCCATGCAAACTGCAGATATATTGACTAAGACACTTCACACACCGAGCTTTGAAGACTTGTTCCAAGATACTAATAAATCAGCTCTTCTCGACCTATATTTTTCCGTCTTCAACTACATGCTAGTTCCTCTCTTTTGAATACTACAGGTTTTTCTTAGGGTGCTCGACCTATATTCTTGGCCAAGTAACTCTCTATCTTATGCAAGAAAGATTGAGAATATCAAGTCGGTGCTTCAAGGGGTTGAATGTTTTTTGCTATCCCATTTGGTATAATAGATCATATCTATAGCATTTATCGTTCATTTATGTGGAACTCTAACCATCCTCCAGTTTCTTGGGCTTCTACGTGCTATTCTAAAGAGAAGAGATATTGGGCTACGTGGCTTAAGAAGTTGGAACATATCATTGTTGTCAAAAGTTATGGGTTTTTCATTCGAACTGACAAGTGGCAATCTCTTTGGATTCGATATGTTCATTATACCTATCTCTCTCGGGTGGACATGTGGTCTTGGACAGTGAAGCATACGGACTCTCCGCTCATCAGACGTATTCTCCAGATCAGGGATGAGCACTTTGTCACTGCTGACACCCCCTACTCGTTGCTTGCTGGATTCTTGGTTTGGTCAAAGCACTTTGGGAGCCAGCAGAGCATTTCAGTTTTTCCGACCAAACGGAAAGTTGGTTCCCTGGGCTTCGGTTGTTCAGAGATCCTACCTGTTGCCAAAGCATGCTTTTACACTTAGGTTGGGTGCCCAAGTACGACTCTCTACACAAGATCATCTACCTTTTGACGCCGACAAAGAATGTAGCCTCTGTTTCTCGGGCTTGGATTGCCTAGATCACCTTTTCTTCGAGTGCCAGTTCAGTTATCTACTTTGGTCACATGTTCGCAAGTGGTTGGGTATGAGGCATTACATGACGACCTTACACAATGCCCTCAAATGGTTCAAGTAAAATTTTCGAAGGAATTCGAAAATCATCAAGGCTAGGACGCTAGCTTTCTCTGCTACCATCTATCACATTTGGTCTGCCAAGAATGTAAAGATGTTTGACGGATTGGACCGGATATTGATAGGATTTCTTAGAATTAAATTACATGTTTACCAATGCATTTACAATTTATATCCGCAAGAGACACTGTTTTGATGGTGATATGATTGTTGAGTACATTCGTTGTGTCTATGTTTTTACTGGTTTTTAGTAGTATTTAGCAGGTTAGCCTGTATCAACTCCCATATTATTTAGCCTGGGTATCTCAGTGAATTTGTATAAGAAAAAAGGAAAGTTATAATTTTTTTTATGTCGAGAGAGGTTTCTTTTGATAATTTTTTGAGATAGAATTTTTGTGGTCTATTCTTATGTTGATTTGAATTTAAAAAAGGTGAGTTGAAATGTGGAAGGACATGGTATTAAAACGGTAGAAAGTTGAACAGATGAGAATTTTCGAAAGAAAACACCTATCAGAGGAGAACACTTAATCTTAAAAACAAACTCTATCCTCATACCAAACTATCATTTTTTTAATATCCAGCATGAAATGGAAAATTAGAGCATACGCAGTTAAGCAAACCCACTAGAGTAGGAAATTGGCTGCACTCATTTTCCTTTCCCAACTCATGTTTCTATTCTATTTATTCTCGAGTTGTACCCGATAAAATTCCCTTTACAGTTTAATCCAGAGTGATTGAACACAAAAAGAAGCTCAATCTCAACTATCAAGTGTATATGAAAACAGGAAAAAGTTCATAGAAACTAGCTCAAAACCTTAAATCCAGAAGATTACGTACCGGAAGCCAATAATCTATTTCAGAAACGAGCTTTTCGTCAATCAGTTTTAGAAGGTAGAATGTGTTATCCCGACTGGGCTGGAAGACAAAAACATTTTCTTCGGCGGACAAGTTTATTAGTTGCTGGATCAAGCCCTCATATAGATCACAAAGAAAAGATTGATAAGAGCTACCACCCTGCAGAACCAAGACTTCGATGAAGTTTGTTTGCAGATGTTTCAAAACAGCATCACATAATATGCAGGAAGACTAAAACATACTTGTTCAGTTTGAAATATTAGGAAATCGGCAGTCTCCTCTAAATTTTGCCAGCCTCCTTTAACAGAATGCATATAATAAGAAAGAACGAGAATATACACATTCTTCACGAAGTTTTGCTCGACCATCTCAGGTTCATTATAAATTTGCCTTTTGACTTTGTAATCCTTTATCACATCAAGCTTTGTAGAGGCAATCAACCATGAATTCCATCCATTTTCCTGCACGAAAAGTTCAGTAAATCAAAGCAATGAATTTCTGTTTGGCAGTCCCACAATTTGCATACCATCATAGCTTCAATGTTTGAAGGATTTGAATCTAGGAGATCCAGTAGATCTCCCATAATTTTCATTCTCAAAGGGGCATCCTCACAACCTGACAAAAATCTGAAAATAAGGGATAGAGCCTGGGGAAGGACAAACTGAGAATTATGTTTACTACTGCTTTGCCGATCAAACTGATTATGCTTCTGCAACACCTGCACACACAATCCTTAATATCTATGAATTCTGCAGCATGTAAGCATTAACACGTTTCAAGCTGACCCTGTGGAAATAAAAAACGTAGTGATAAAAACCTGTTTTGGGCTAGCGCCACCAAGAAGAACATCAAAAAGTGTCACACAGAGAATCTCAGTTTGAGGAAAATTGAAGAGCCTGTCCGATATTATGGGAAAGATAGGTTGCATATCTAAGCTCATTTTCTTGTGACCTTCAGAAACAGATTTAGACCTTCCAATTGCAATGTTAAAAAACTTGGGCCCTTTCTTCTCTATTGGAAGATCAACAAGAAGTCTTCCAATGAATTGTAAGCCGAGCAATCTAACAGGCTCCATATCCCTACATGGCAACCGCAGAGAAAGCATAAAACCAGAACCACAATTTTAATAATGAATTAAAAAGGACATAGTGGAAGAATGGGAAGCCAAATTCAAGCAAACTTATTCTTCACCCTGAGAAAATAGAGCGGAGCAAGGGAGAAAGAGAGTGCTCTCAAGGGTTTGAGTCGTTACTCTCGAGGTTTGAGTCATTAGGTTTTGTAAATCTACAGTTAAATACAGGTGGTGAGTTATTATGAGTAGAGTTGTTTAGAATAGTGTACTGGTGAGCACCAGTGGCAGATTGGTTTGAACTAATACTTGTTGTGTCAGGAAAATTGATTGCATCATTTCACTCGATCAAGACAGATTCTTTGGACGAAAAAGAAAAACAGTACCAGTTCCTTTATATTTATATCAGGGGCAGCTTAATTTCTCTCCAGTCACCTTCTCTCGTGCAAATATTCAACTGGAGACAGGCAGTGAAGGGTGGCATGGCAAACAAAAAATCGCTTCCAGGGATAGCAGTCTTCAAAGGTCATGCTCCACGGTATTGCTCTCATACTTCAGTTTCTGGATCTGGAAAGGGTTGAGATAAGCAATAGGGTCACTACTACATTAGCTGTGGAGGGTGTTGGATTCACTTTCGGGGATGGAAGTGCGGAGCTAGTCATTCGTGATTGGGCAGATGAAAGTGGCATCATAGTACGAAGGGGAGCATCGGAAAAGGAAATGGAGTTGAAAGAGATCGTGATGGTTGTGATCCATGATTGGAGGGGAGATTGGCCAATAACGATAAATAAGGTGAAAGAGGAAGTCAGCTGCTGGTGTGAGATGATAGCCGGTCAGTTAGGCTTGGTGTAAGAACAATATTGGTAGGTTAAACCACCAGAGATTTTAGTTTGAGTAAGAAATCTGAATAGACAAAAATAGATGTAGATTTTGGTGGGACATGGCGGAGGCAGCCATGGTAACTGGGTGGGACAGCCACCGCGGGCCATCTCAGTACCAGGTGGACACGATCAGCTACGGAGATGCAAAAGGAGGTTTGATGAGAGGTGGTAATGTATTTGGCAGTTTCGCGGAGAGGGAGGAAGTGAAATTGGTGATTCCATTGGGAGAGCTGACGAATTTGAGGTGGTGAGTGGTATGGAACGGAGTGGGGAGGAATGTTCAGAGCTGAAGAGCATAAACACAGGAGATTAGGTTTTCATAATTCTAGGCGATTTAGCCGTGTCATCGATAGGACAAAGGATTTTGAAAATTATTTAACAAATTTTCTGTCAATGGCAAATGTCACTGCTTCAGAGTGGAGGTTAGAAAGAATAACTCAAGATCAAGGAGTTGGATAATCAAACGGAAAAGACTCATGCAAAGTTGGTACAACACACAATTCACGATAAAAAATCTCTATATCAATGCGCAAATATTCTGAACTTCTGAAAAAATTTATGCTAGTCGATAAATAAAACATTCTAGAGTGGCTGAACATAAACACAATATTATCCTAACGTGGAATAAAAAAATATCCAACAAAAACATGCCCTGTAATTTAGCATCAAAAGAAAATCATCAATTCCCTTTCTTTTGAGGTTTTTTATGCAATCATAAACAACGAGAAAAATTCAGAGGCTATTCCTCCAAAATCAATGCAATTGTTTTTACCACAAAACAAAAAGTGCTATTTTTAGCACTAATCTCAACCTGTAGTGATTCTCAAGAGGCTGTTTGTGCTTTCAAGATTAGCAGAAAAATCATCACCCATTAAAGTGAAGATCACATAGAAATACAGTTAAATTACCTCGACAAAAGATTGGCAAAAATGTGACAACCACCAACTAAATTCACTTGTTCTAGAAAGGAAACAAGCAGTTGTTTCTGGGAAACAGCACGCATTATCATGTTTAAAATATCTTCAACACATTCCATATCCTGACAAGTTTCAAAAAACGCCACGAACGCTTTTATATCGGATGCTGTTACTTGCTCCCTGCTCATACAAAAAAACCAACAGAAGCCAAATGAGGCTTTGTAAACAGAAACATATTGATAAAAATAACAAGAGTAACACTGAACAATCCATGATTTGAAGATGTGTTTATGATACAGTAAGATTAAAACACAATATACCTGAGACTCATTTCACCAAGACTTAACAAAAGTAAACGAACTTTACGTGTTTCTTCTCTGCTGAGCTTCTCTTCATTAACCTGATCAATTAAGACATGGGCAATCAGCTTGCTCCCCACAGAAAGATTGTGTTCAACATTTTCCGAGTAGAACTGTTGAATAATATCAAGCACACGAGGAAGCCTACACACTCTCTTAAGCAACCTCGGATCATCATCAAATTGCTGGATAAGAAACATATACAGTTCTCGCTGCACTTTGTACACTGTACCAACCCAAATATAAGGGTTAAGAAAGATACAAGAAATAGCATCTTTCACCAGCAAATCTGACATGCCTGAAGTGAATAATACGTCATTAGATATGCAACACACTGCATAATAGCAGCTTACACCACCAAAACAACAAATAATATAATATAACCAGAGCATTCTAAAATTTAAGAGCATGTGTCCTTGGTCCTTACCATCATTAACAACAATGTGAAACAAATGTTTCAATGCTGAAAGAGTTTCCAAATTTAGTTGCTTGGGTGGAACTGATCTTAGCAAAAATCCCAATACTGAAAATCCAGAGAGAAGAAACATCTGCTGTTGATTCGATAAATCATCGTCCATAATAGATGCTATAAGCTTGATGGTTTCCACAGTCAAACAACATCTAATAGATGTCAGCGACATCTCTCTGACTCCATCATTCCCATTGTAATCATAAATATCAAATTGTGTTAAAAGAGGAAAAAACACAGACACACCGCCAACACAATAAACTATCTGCTGCAGCAGCCGTCGAGAGCATAACTGTGTCCCAATTGATACTGTTGCTTCAAAGAACTTCTTATCAAGCGCATGATCAGGAGTTGGGGTAACATTGAACAATGCCCTGCCATCACTTGCCTAAAAAATTATGCTTGAGTCACAGGGTTAAAGTTTAAATACAAACGAAACACTCCAAATAGTTCACAGGAAAAGAGAGAACCTGCGCATTAAGGCCAAATATAATTTTTGATGCAAGGGCATCTTTAGAATCAAAAACTCCACCAGACGACTTATTGGCATGTGCTGAAATTTCATTATCACGAAAGTAATACATATAACTCGGTCCTAAAGAATAGATGCTCTGCACATGTTCAGAAGAGATAGCATCACTGAACAAGTATGTGGGACCAATCTGACCAAGAAATGGACGAGAATCTTTGACAAAGTGCATGGCGTTTTCCTCGAACATAGGAAAAACAGGTTTTGTGCCAATTGTGCATCTAGTTAATGGCTCATTGATTTTTGCATATCTGCAATGTCAAGATGAAATTTTAAAAGCAAGAAGTAGTTCCCTGGAGATAAACACAAACATTACACCATCAATAAGCTCTAATATATCAAAACACCTGCACTTCTCAGAGGACAAGAGAACCCCATCCAAATAACATTTCAGTTGGCTGCCACTCGAAAATGCTCTACCAACAGAATGTACTAAAGACAAGAAGTGCCAATTCTTTTCGACAAACTTGATGTCCATCGAGACACACTGTTGTTTCTGATTAATTGCCTGAAAGCACGGAAGCAGTCATAATTGGAGCATAGAAGATCATTAATAGTCTGGCATGGCATTCACTAATACATCAAATACAATCAATGCGAAAATTAAAAATGAAATTCTGAGCTAACCTCATATATTAACTTGTCCTTCACAAGGACAGAATAGCACCCTCGCCCATCTTCTGTGAGGAAACTGAAGAGCCCCATTGCATCATTTTGAGGAAAGCTTTCTACGCGAAGCCAACATGTAAATGAAAATCCCTTGTTTACAGGCCAGTGAACTGGTGTTTTGATTACAATGCCCTGAGTGCAGGGTCACATAAGAAATAAGTCAACCATGGCCCTATTTACAAGATGATGAATCACACTTTAAGCAGCCCCGACCCCAAGTACAGACAAAGGCAGGATACGGGTTAAAAAACTACTTGAATAAAACTTCGACTTAAAAGTATTTGCAGCAATCCTTATCTCAAACATGTTCCCAAGTCATTCATGTTGGTCAGAGTGCTTTAAAGATCAATTTTCAAAGATAATTTTTATGAGTCTACAGAACATGGTGATTGATATCAAACATTAGGCCATAATCTGTTACCTGTAAAGTGTTAAAACTCACCGAATCGATCCCATTAAGATCAAAGAAAGCTGTTGGCCCTTTTTCCTTTAGCATAACTAACATGCTGGTTAACAATAATGACGAGTGCTGCCGAGGCCCAAGATAATCACTACGAAGCAGAGCAAATATTTTTCGAATATCCTTTCCGGATATGCTATGCCCACCAATCACTTGAATTAGATGGGCAATTTTCCAAACCATAGTCTCACCAGTTTCTTGTGAAAACCAATTGAGAAGGAAGTTAAGCACTCCTGCCCTAACACATGAAGCTCGATTAGATAAAGAGTCCCTTAGCAGATGGAGAAAGAGACCGAGTCCATGCTGCTTCAAATAGTCACTGCTCTGCCCAATATCAAATGACAATAAGGCACTAGTTCAAATCAACTTTACATCATTATATGCATAAACAGTAAAAGAAAGATAAGGATCAAAGAAATATTATCTAAGGTCATGACAAACCAACCTTTTGAAGAACACTGAAATAGAGCAGGATCACATCTTCATTCTGAGTAAGAAAGGAGAGGACAACATAAGAAATGTTCAAGTTACAAATCAAACACTGATATGTTCTCACCATGATCATCTGTATCTAAACAGACTAATTTGTCTCAACGGATTACCTTTATAACATAGTTTACTTTTAGATCAAACTTTCCATCAACAAGCATATCAAGCAGCGAATTCAAAAGCACGTCACTAGGCTGCCACCGACAGAACTCCAACAGCAAACTTTGAAAAGTCTGATAACCCTTACCAACCAAGGCTCTAAAAGCAACCTTAAATTTGAAATTAATCAAGGGATAAGAATATGCAAAAAAAATATATATATATATATCACGGGTTGTTTGCGCACAGCCAATTATGTCTAATTATATAATACACCCTCATGGCATATCACATAGACAGCTGGAAGAATGTATAGGAAACATTAAACACACATTGAAATGCAAATGTTTAACAACCATTCATATAAAACAGGTAGAAATTTGGACATCACAAATTCTTTGTGCCTAAACCAAGCATTCCCAACCGGTGAATATGTCACGTGCCTCAATATTTAATGGGCCCAAATATAAAGGACATAGGCCCAAGATTTCAAACGTTGCAACCCAGATTTCAAAGATAAAAAATAATTCTGAATGCTGAATTGTAAGTTTATATAAATGAAATATAAAATGTAAACCCGGAGTATCAACTCTGTAAAAGAGCTCTTGCTCTCCCAAAGCAATGCTAATTGCAAAATTCTCAAGGAAAAATATCAGAATGCCTGTAACAGCCCTCCCCTTCTTCAGTTCTTCACATTTATTCCACTCTCCCCCAGATCTAGATTCTTCCGAGGCCTTGGGATCTCTTGGGCCTATGTCCTTTATGTAAGCACATATTAGGCCCATTAAATATTGAGGCACATAACATAATATCCCGCAAGAACGAAGTAGAACTGTTAAGTTTCTTTTAACTATAGCCACATTATATCTAAAAGAAGCTGTTGAAACGTGTGGTGCATGAGGGTTGATATACTACAAGATAACAGCTGGTATTAAAACACACACACAAACACACGCTCTTTCCTATATGGCTCTACCATCTTTTTTTTTCGGGATAGAAAATGATATTATTTTAGATTATAAACAATTATTATTATTATTGATTACAAAAAACAGACCAGCAGTCCGTAACATCGGTTGGATAGAGCTTCTGGGAGTTCAATATATAGACAAGGACAATCCTCCCCTCTTGAGCTAGCTTCTGAAGTGTAGTTAGGTCCAAATCCAATTTCTTAACATGGTATGAGAGTCAAGACTCACCATTATGTTTGCAACCCCTCGAACCAAACTAACTCTCTCCAAGGACCCTCAAAAAAAGTCAACTCGTTCACTTCCCATTCCTCATATCCCTCCAAAAGTGCGAGTCCCAAGAAATAACCAAGGGAACGGAAAAATTATCCAACCGAAAGAAATGAGCGATGGGTTAGTTATGGGCCAAAGACACCTGGAATAAAGATGGATACAGATCCTTAAAAGAAGAGTCCCCCACCACCTATCCTCTCAAAACCTGATTAAGTTACCCCTTTTTACCACTGCCTTCACAGAATGAAGAAAAGCCGGGTAAATTCTTGAGATAAACTTCCATGGGCTTCTAAATGTGACATTTCCTGCTAAGGCCGAATCCCAACCATTATCTTGTAATCCAAATTTGCTTGTTATAACTCTCTTCCAAAATGTGTCTGTTTCTACAGAAAATTGCCACCACCATTTTCCCATAAAAGTCTTATTTCTTATACAAGTGTTTCCAATGCCGAAACCTCCTTTTTCCTACGGTTTACAGACCTGTTCCCACACAACCAAATGACAATGTGAATCCCCATTGGTTCCGTCCGATAAAAATCCCCTCACGATCTTCTCCATTACCTCCGCTATACCCTGTGGGATTCTAAAAAGAGATGAGAAATACATCGGCAAAGCATTCAACAATGCTGAAATCAAGGTCAATCTACCCTCTCTAGACAAAAACGTTTTCTTTCAACTTGTTACGTTTTTCGACATCTTTGACGGAAGAAGTTCCCAAAACGAGATTTTCAATGGATTTCCACCCAATGAGAACCCCAAATGTATAATTCGCCAAGATACGCTCCCACAACCAATCTCTCTAGCTAAACCTTCTACCTCATCTTCTTCATAGATAAGACCCACCAACACACTTTTTCCCATGTTAACCTTTAACCCTAACATTTGACAAAAGGACTCCAAAATCTCCACCAAAAATATAAGATGCCTAAAATTTTCTTCAAAAAACAATGTGTCGTCCGCAAACTGAATATGAGAGATTTGTACTGTATCTCTTCCTATGTGCAAACCCAATATGAGACTCCTTGATTTAGCCTTATCGATCAATCTACCAAATACATCTGCTACCAAATTAAACAAAAATGTGGAAAGCAGGTCACCTTGCTGAAGACCACACCCTCCTCTAAATTTACCTCTAGGCCTCCTATTAACAAGAATTGAGAATGACGCATTCGAAACACATCCCTTAATCCATTTTCTCCATCTCTCACAGAACCCTCAGTTAAGAAAGATAAAATCCAAAAACTCCAATCCACATTGTCGTAAGCCTTCTCGAAGTCAACATTAAAAACCCACCCCTTCTTCTTTTTTGTTCAGAACTCCTCCACCAATTCATTACAAACGGAAGTCTATTTCTGGTAAGCAACTTGCCAAGAGCACTCAACCGTGGCCAATCTATCTTTTTGGGCAAACACTGGGATAGTTATCGGATCACCCAAGTATGGGAATAGGACCCCAAGTGGAAAGGGTTGAGTTAGTAGCTCATCATAAATAGAAAACCCGACGAGTGGGCTGCAGGTAAAAGAAAAGGTAAGGAAGAAAAAAAAGTAGTTAACCGAGTCGTGCAAGAACTTACAATTTAGCCGCCGCCCGACATCCTTTTCTTCTTAATCTCTCTTGTCAGATCGCCCATGTGCCAAATGTCGTGTTTGTCATGGACCGCACATGAAAAAGAAACTTCAAAGCATGTTTTGAAGAAAGAGGTGAGCAAAGCTATGAGGCAACAATCTAAGATCTATCTTCCCTCAACAAAAGCATTTTGAATTTCCGCAATTGTAGTGGGTAAAACTTTTTCAACCTTGAAGACAAGACTTAAACAATAATCTTGTACAGGCTTGTTGTCAAGTTGGTAAGCCTAAAATCTCATACCTTAACAGAATCTTGTTCCTTAGGAATCAGACATGTGTATGTTTCATTAGTGATACCATCGATCACTCCCCCTCAAAAGAACTAGTTAAAAACCTTCAGCAAGTCCTCTTTAATATTATCCTAATCCTGATAAAATGCCACTTTAAAGCCATCTGGTCCCGGAGCATTGATACATCACACTCTAAAACACCGCTCAATTAATTTCTTCCTCTAAAAAAGGTTGCTCCAGTTCTCATCCGGACTCACCATCAATTCTGCCCCACTCCACTCCTATGCCCCAGCCCCCTTCTCCTGATCTGATATATAATTTTCTTAAAAAATTTACTACAATAGACTCAATCTGCTCACTATCTGATGTTGTCGACCCATCATCCCTCTCCAAGATGTTGATTGTTAACCTGCTCCAACGCGTTGCGAATGACAAAATTTTCTGATCCTCTTCCCTCACCATTTCACTTTGGGTTTTTGATAATCCATTTGGCTCCGACGCTGATTCAGTAGGAATGAAAAACCTCAACCATTTCACTTTTGGTTTTTGATAATCCATTTGGCTCCTACGCTGATTCAGTAGGAATGAAAAAATTGTGTTATGATCCCCTTTCCTCAACCATTTCACTTTTTATTTTGATAATCCATTTGTTCTTTGCCTCTTTTAGCTTTTAGCTTATTGACTCTGAGATAACACGAATCCTCATGTTCAAGGGGCTGGAGATTTTAGAAGAGGTTCTATGACGAAGCTAGGCATTGGGGCAGCAGGCTTGCCAATCCCTGGGGAGGTCAGAAGGTCACTGGTACATAACTTTGAGAACGTATACTTCAAAAGAAATCCTCGACATAGCAGCTATCAATGTCAGTGCATTTGATGATGATTTCTTAAGGAGAGATGATTTGAGGCAGGACGAACAGGTTTTCTAGTGGAGGTCTTGAAGATATGGAAGATCAGGTGCTCAATGATTTGGGTGAATAGAGTTCTATACAATATTCTAATTTAGTTGTGTCTAACAGTTTCCTATCCGTAAGTTCAGATATTTCAATGTCGTTTCTTTGGGCTTGAAGGACATAAGGGGTCTATTTGCACATCTCCTAGTTCTACGTAGAAGCGCAGTCCGCTCTACAAAGATTCTATGGTCCCTATAGTGCGCGAGGTTCTTCGGTCTTCTCCACAGAAAGTCTTTCACCCTTAATTCCATTCTTCCTTCGCCTTTTTTTTTTGTTTTGGCAGTCACTGGCAGTTGATCATTGGGAAAATCGTTGCTAAGCGATTTTGAGGATGAGTGGAGGAGGATCGGTCAAGAGGTGGAAGAGGTTGATGTCAAACGTTCGTCGGGTTTGGATGGAAGTTATGATTGTCTTTCTCATATAAAGGTTGAGAAAGCTCTTTTAGTGAACAAAGCAAGGAGTAGGTCGAGGTCTAATAAATCCAAGGAGTTCAATTTTGGGATTAATTATGAGAGAGAATCAATTCACAAGGGATCTACAGTGGTAAATGAAAATTTTGTCTTGGAATATAAAGGGAGCTGGGAGGAGGTTCCGGTAGACGGAGGGGTTCAATTAAAGCTGTTTTACGCAAAGATAAGCCACACATAGTTGCACTTTTTATTTTTTTGAATTTTTTGATAAGAAACTTTATATATTACATACGAGAATAAGATCTCACAAGAGGCGGACAAGATATCCGCTAATTACAAAAGAAATTAACGACTCCCTAATCATATCAACAAAAAACAAAAGGCCGATCCCTTAGTAAATCCAATATTGCAAAATTATAAAATTCTTTAAACGCTCTACTCCACAAAACAATCCGTATCTTAATCTTTTCCCAACCCTCTTCCGCCGTTTCTTCCACATTCTCAAAGATTCTTCCATTTCTCTCCAGCCATACCGACCAACAAATACCATGAACCACCAAGGACCAAAATATTCTCCCCCTAGTTGCACTTTAGGATATAAAAGGCGTGGTAGATAGAGGTTTCATTGCAAGATTTAGAAGTCTAGGTTTGTTGAGTGGTTGTTATTACAAGGTGTAAGTAGATAAGGGGTTTTGGTAATATGCGGTTCTACAAGGTGGTGTTTTCTAGTGTATGGGCCATGTAAATTATGTAATCCGAAAGACGTGTTTTAGGATGAATTATGTGGCATTGGTCCTCGGGGGGATTTTAATGTCGTTAGGACAAAAATTGGTTAATACCCATTTTGGTCCCTCTTGTTTGGCGTTTTACCCAAAACAGTCCATCTTCTTTTCGGGCTGCCAAAATGATCTCTGATGTTCCGTAATTATTCTCAATTTGATCTCTAACGTCATCTTTCCAGAAAAAATAACAGAGATACCGCACATCTCTCCTTTAAAGCTTCTTAAATGGGTTGATACAAATTGTGGTCCCCTTTGTTTGCCATTATTCCCAAAATAGTCCCTCCTTTGTTCAGGCCGCCAAAATGATCCCTAATGTTTCGTAATTATCCTGATTTTGTCCCTCGTAATCTACCAATCAAAATCAAATGGAGATTCAGTCTTAAATCTTCTAAAAGGGTATCTAAAAACGATTTTCCCCAAATTGAGAACCTTCGGACGGATGCACCAAATCGCGAGAACAACAAAGTCGAAAGATGATAATTCGAAGCATATCAACGATTCATCTAAGGTAAATCAATGTTATTGAAATTAATTTGTTTATTTTATAATCGAAACACCGCACCACAGTGTAGTATAGTAATCTGATTCTTCTATTTGTTTGTTACTGTTAAATTATACATTCTTTCTCTCTGAATAATATTTTTGAACTTCTTTGCATGCAAGCAAATTATTTTTTAAACTCAAGAGTTATTTAATTCAAAAATTAATATATACCGTCTTATAGAGAAATATTAAAACTTGTGATTTTAACAATGAAAATCCATGACAAATTTGTTTGCATATATAACATATTAGCGAATAAGAAGTTGAAATTGTTGTTTGCATTTGGTTAACGTTTTATCTTTGTCGGTGATACCCCACGAGTGATCTCATGATATGGTTAGGCCCATTTCGAGTTCACAGCCAAAAATCAAGTTTATCAAAGTTTTCAACTTTGTGGTATTCATCGATTGATCGTTCTTAGGTTCTCAAAGACAAGTTTTTTATAGGTTTAAGTTTAACGGTGTCGTTTCCTCTTGTTGTTTTGGTTCCTACCTCATTTTAGTAAAGGGTCAAAACACGCCATTGAAGCTACCTTAGAGTTCTTGGGGTTTTATTCCAATTTTGATAATGTGTTTTAATCAGAGTTGTTTAGGTTCATATCTCTAGTAGTATCAGTGTTTTCAAAACCAGACCGGTTCGACTGGGAACCGCTCACAAGTCCGATCCGGAACACACTCAAAAACTATTTTAGCCGTCAACTAGTCAAGAACCGGTCGGACCAATCAAAAACCAGAAACCGGTTCAACTCGGAATTATTTTTGAAAAATTAATTTTTTTCATTTTTAAAACCTCAAATTTACTATTTTATTATATATGTATAATAAAAATGTAAAAGATGTATAACTATAATTGATACTTTAAATATATTTATATAGTTATTTAGTTTTCAAACTTTGGTAAATATATTCTATTTGTCTATTTATATACATCTTTAGGTTTTTAAAATTTTAAATATATCACACATTATATTATATTATATTATATTATATTATATTATATTACATAAATAGCTTTCCGGTCCGACCGGTTGGAACTTTTTTCAAGGTAGACCGGTTCGAATACCGGTCCGATTATGAAAACATTAAGCAGAAAATTAGGTTCATGCATGTTGGTGTCGGTTGTCTATCATTTGGTAATCAGAGTTTTGGTTCTAAGTCAAGTTTCATTTATCCTTTTAGTTTTCTCTATGTCCATTATCAAAAGAAAAAAGTCTCCATCTGTGTCTTTTTCATTTAACCAGATCGATGGTCTTACAAAGAGTTTCCGTCAAAGAGTGGCATCTCATGGTTGATGAGGAGAAACCGAAAAACGACTAACTACATAGGAAAAAGTGTGAATTAAGCAGAATTTACAGCTTTATACATAATATAAAAGTAAAAAAGGTACCTTAGAGGCCTCGTTCTTTGAAAGCAAGGAAGTCAATGTTTGAATGACATTCAAAACCAGATTTTCTCCATTCTCTCCGTCCAGATTTCCGTTTAACAAAGATACAATATGTAAAAAACATCCACCCTCGCGAAACAAAGCTTGATAATTCTGGCATCAAATTAGCAGACATATGAAGTTAAGTAAATTGCAAACTTTAAAATATATAGTACAATTAATTTTTTGAAAACATAGAAAGAATAATTTCAATACCACTGCATCTTCTAGAAGCATGTCTCTCATTCCAGCCAGCAGATCAATCGACAAATCTGCAAAATTCCTAACTCGGTCCTTCAAATGAGTAAATGTCTCTAAGTACTTTGAGCATAGAAATAATTTTGCTTTCTGGTCCTCCTCAGAAACTGCAACAATCTGCCAGAAGAAAATTTTCAAACCGGAAAGGATAAAAGTGGTGCCTGGTCATTTATGTTTTCCGGTGATAAATTTAGAAATTATAGAACAGAAGGAATCAACTGATTGTTGTACCTTCATAAGATCAAGAACATACTTGAGCATATGATTTCTGAGACCTTCTTCCCAGAACAAGTCAAACATACAGTTAATACATGTATAACTGTGCAAAATGGAAATTTTTGCATCATCTGATGCTGAGAAGTATTCCGCAAAGACATCCATAAGCATCTTCATGCTGTTTGGCCAATTTTGAGTCGACTCAAGAAAGTAAGATATTTCATGGCTTTGACCAGAAGTCATAACCATGTTAGTAGTTTCAACATAAGGACTTGCACTGCAGGGTCTTTTAGAGTCCTGTGCCTGAATACATGCAATCTGGAGTATTCGAGGAATTGCATCAAGTGCCTTGAATGAAGAAACAGTTTTCTCAGCTGAAAGCTGCAATATATGAAGCAAGCTCTTTGCCAAAACAGCAGCGAGCTCGGGATTGCAGGCGGATTGTTCAAGGGCATCCAGCAAAACGGCACATTCAGGCTATAATCAATAATCATCAGATGAGTGATCACAGAGGTATAATGAAGGACAAAAAAGAGGGAAGCATTGAGCATACACAAAAGAGAAACTAAAAATCATAGCACTTCATTGCTCAAAAACAAAATCATAGTAGTTCTGTTATACCAGTACATCGATGGTCTCTGCTAGAAACGTACCAACTAAGGGGGATGTAGAAGCTAAAATTTAAGGCAAGTTCAAGCTTTCAGAGAAGAGCAATCAGGACTCTTCCATAATTAAATTGCATTCCGACTTTTTCATGAGTTTTTTTCTCAAGCTTGATTAGAACCTCACAAAAACATAACCCCAACAAGCTCAAATGAGCAGCTGATAGTGAAAAACGTAAATTTCAAAGGGAAAAAAAAAAAAAAAAAAAAAAAGAGAGAAGAAGAAGAAAGAAGAAAGAATATTACACTTTCTTCGGGGTTCATCAATTAAGAACAAGAAGGAAAGAGAAATTTTGAGCCAAGCTTTTTATTTCTACGACTATCACAATAATGCATCACAGAATAGACACACACGTGTGTGTATACGAGGAAACACTAGAATATATTAGGTGAGTGACAGACGGAGAAAGAAATTACATATTCAGAGCAAACTGTCAAAATAAAAGCGTGATTTCTAAAAACTTTATCAACCAAAAAATATGCACAGGTGGAAAGTTACTAGCATGCCAGACTGGATTTCCAGTGCAATTCTTTCAAGCCAACTTTAGAAACAAAAAATTCTTTTGAGATCAGAACAGAACTTGTTTGATGAAAGACCAGTGATAGAGAACATCTCGTATGTCACACATAAAAGGGAAGATGAACCAACCAAGTTATGGGAACTCCCACTTAAACACGCTGCAAATTCCACGAACGAAATTACTTCGATTTGGAAAATTTCGACTTCATTGGTGTTTCCTCTTCCATCATCAGAACTGGAACCGCCATATCTTTCTTTGTGCACTAAAAGAATCTCACTCCTATGCCAGTTATCCCCGATAATTTCTGCCGGAGCAGGACCAAAGTAAAAAAAATTCTCAGAGAAGATGAAGTCCCACACTCCCTCCGTTCGGAATACATCAACCAATGAAGGTGAGGAAACAAGAACTTTTCTAAATGAAGAAAGAGCACACTGCTGCAACGTGTAGGCAAAAATCCTGAAAAAAGGAAGCACAGAAAAGTGGCAAAATTAAAGATAGGAAGTAAGAGATTGGCAATACTCATAAAACTTATCATGCCACCTCTCACGAGGTCAAACTTTTGAATTAAGTTTTTCCATTACAAACATATTGAAATCCATAACAGATATTAGAGCCAAAAGACCAAATATTCAAGACCTCTAGATTACAAAACGCCATATATTCGTCAAATTGATTTTTGATAGCCTTCGTTGCATATGCAGAGCCAACTTGCACGTGTATACATTGGAGAATAGGTTTGGGCATATATTTCCTAATTCTCCGGCTTATACATGCAGTGGTGCATTAAAATATAATCGTGATGCCATCTCCTATAAGCTCAAACTTTTGGGGCAAGCATCTAAACTTAAACAAAAAATAAACAATCAAGATAATCTATCAACCTTAAGTGGCTAGGCATTTCATTTTTATCTGAACAAGCCTTGATACACTGGAAAACTGTAAGAAGCACCCTCGTGAACCATTTTACAGCAAGTTCTGCATAAACTCCAGTAACCAATAGGGAATTTTTGCTGATAGTTGGTTGAACAAAGAACAATTCGGTTTCTTTAGCTTCAAGAACTAAATGGCACAACGATGCGCTCAACCTAGAAGTGTAATCTTCCCAATGTGGTAAGAAGGATGGATCTGATAAAAATGCATGAGAGAGCTCAGCTTTAGAAACTTTTGATGCACTGGTTCCTTTTTCTTCAAACTCATTCTCATTATCTCTAACTGACAAATTACTTTGTATGTATTCTTGAATCATGAATGCGAGAGAACAAAAGCTATTTGCAAACTTGTGCACTCTTCCATTCTCATATAGAAACTGCAAGTTGTTGAAATTTCCAAAGCTATAAGCTAGTTAAAGAAAGCAGTACTTCTAGCATTGAAACATTTAAAGATTTCCACACCCCATATCTTGGACTATGCATATGCAAATGGAACCTGATGTGAGTTAAAAAATTGTATATTTATTTCTAGGCTAATTTAGGTGACAGAGAACTGATATGAGATGCCCAACGCAAAATAATCATGAAGTAGTGTATCCATGACCATGAGTTGTGCTATTCCTCTTTTATGCAATCCTAGTATGCAACGGTAAGCACTTAAAGCGCTTAAAGGATACACAGCTTCCCTGAGAACCTCCAATGAGAGAACATGGTGATCAAAAATAACCTGCAAAGGACTTTTGATGCCGCAGCAACAGAAGTGAAAACCAAAGACCAAGTAAGGAATTTGAGGAATATTTGCAAAAAATCATAATGGTTACCTTTTCACCACCTAAAATAAGCAACTCCACATTTATCGGGACATCATCATTTTCATTAAATACTATCAAGCATTACATTCATAACCACAAATCACAACAGAAGAAAGTTTATCGTCCATCTCATTATTTGGGGAGAGGTTCTTTTCCCCTTTCGTCACAATAAGAAAACCCAAAAGCATGAGATGTGATTGTAAGCACATGCTTCAAACATCCAAAAAGATTACCTTCCATCAGGTCTTGATGAATTAATTATCAAACTATCTACTGATGGAACTCCCAAACCATCCAAAATAACTTCCAACCCGCCAATGCTTCGAAAATGATTTTGACCGCGTGGATTATTAGCCAAAGCAGATCGAAGAGCTCTGAGAGTCAAGAACTGAAGGGACATATCTATCCATTGTTCCTTCACATTCAATCTCCTCATGACGCGCATTATCTCTGATATAGGTTAGAAGTGTGAATATTCCCTTGAGTAGTAAATAAAACTGAAATATGAATTAGAAAAGATAGCAGAAAACCAAGTGTCTAGGGAACAGCATATATTAGGGTTTTACCCTAATCATCTTCTCTTTTTTACTGCTAGGGCTCCTCAAAATGAATGACAAAAGAGTCTTTGCACTCAGTTGAAGGAGGAACCACGAAAATAATATCATATCAAAAAAGTCCCATGCAAAAATCTAAAACCCAAGTTTTTCACCTGATATTATACTTTTTCTTATACTCGTACGGAAATGCCCTGTTAGACAACAAGTTTCAACTACTCCTACTCTCGTAAACCTAGTAATGTTAAAAAAATAAAACAATATATTCAAAATTGGAGACTTATAGAGTTTTTCATCCACATATGGCATTCCAAAAGTCACAAAATCGTGCAAATGAAAACGAAGAATGCAACAACCTCAATTTTACATCAAACTTTGAGCCGAAAAATTTCACGAAAACAATGTCTAGATCAACCAGGGACTGTTAACCAACCGCAAAAAAGGTAGCGAAAAATGATTAATATAAGCCCAATGTTAGGCATAGTCAGAATAAGACCTCTATCATTTGAATAATTACATAGACATCTCTTACTAGTGGCCTCAACATTATGGAACATGCTAGTCGGTGAGGTCCAAAGGGGCCACCATTTCAGATGAGGCTGTCAGCATGGTACATGAATCAATGAATAGAGAGTCAAAGACGGGAATTTACCAAATTACACCCAAATCAATCACTAGAACACCTAATTTTTCATTATAACACTAAAAGCAAGAAATGTTAATCAAATAATTGGTATTCTGGCCCAACTCCCAAACTCTTCAAGATGGAAATAGGTTTTATTTGTGGACTGGATAAGTGGGTTGACAGGTACAAGTACTCCCCATTTAGAGTGCTGACTTATTCTAATTTCTCTCTTACAAAAGTTTGTCGTTAATGTGCTGTAGCAAGAAAATTATCACCATCCCAGCTCTAGTATACAGACTTCACTAAGATCGTGATCGAAATTCAGTTCATTGGACGAGCTGTAAAACAATAAGTACCGAAAGAGCATGCCACACCTGATAACCAATTAAGACCACCAGCCTCCATCAATGATATCACTGTTGTTTGGTGCCAAAATAAGATAGTTTCCACATGTGGAGATTTTAAAATAGTAGAAGGGCTCGGTGATATTTCACCAACCCTTGAACCTGATTCCAAATTGGTGCTCTCCAACTGGACTGCTTCATCCATGATTGGATGAATATCAACAAAATTGCAAATGACAGATACCACATAAACAAGAATCTTCTGCAAAATTCCAGCATTATCTACCACTTTACTGGACAAAATTTCATCCGCTGAAAGTACACTCGTAATGGTCCTGAGTACAACGACAGCAGCTGGGAACAATAAGAAGCAATGAGTACTTAAGCAAGTTATAAGTCAAAGATCAAAGTTGCTCCAAAAATGAAAGCAGCCAAAAAAGATGCTAAAACTTCAAAGTGTTTTAGATGACAACAATAGTGCTGTGGAAGGAATACTTCATCTGTATTAAGATTTAATACACTAAGCCACATGATTTTCTTTAAATTTGATTGAGACGTTTAAGATTAATTTTAAAATTATTAAAAAAAAGCTCATTCATTTCTTTCTTTTCTTTTTTTGATAGGATATATTATATATAAAATATCAATTAGTTACAAAAAGTGGATAAGTTACCAGCACACGAAGCCCCTAAATCACTAAATATATTAGCAATATATGAAGCTCCACTCCTTAACTAAATCTGAAACCGAAAGCGGAAAAAATAAATAAATAAATAAATAAATAAATAAAGATATGATTATTACTACAAGAATTAAATGAACAAAGATAGGATTAACTTTCCCAATAAAGATGATATTCACTTTCCCCTTTCCACTCAAGATTTCAAATATTTCCACTCAAACTGGAGCATATATGTGGTATGCCAATCATTCTAAGCTTGCATGTTAGTTATTCAAACTCAGTTTCGGACAGCCTTTTGTTAGGATAACTACAATTTATCGCTTCATACAGGAGTGATGGGCGATCAATATCAAACCAGGAGGATTTTTTATTTTTATTTTTTGATAGGAAACAATATTATTTTAGATTACAAACATTTAGTAATTACAAAAAGTGGACAAGCAGTCGGCACACTAGGCAAATATCACTCGAGACATATTAAAAAATATATAACTCCAACCGCTTAATAAATCCAAAACTGAAAATTCCTTAAACTCAATATGCTTCTTTTTTTTTGGGGGGGATAAGAAACAATATTATATCAATTAGGGATAAGCTGTTAATTACAATATGCGGACAAGTGATCCGCTGACAACAAAAGTCTAAGCATAACCATACTTTTTTTTTTAATAAGAAACTATAATTTTATTGATAATATTAAATTACTTAGAACACAAACAGTGGACCGGTGGTCCACAAAAGAAAACTAGTTTCCAAAGCAAACAAAGGCAGCTATCAATCTAAATCAAAGCCAATTTCCAATCGCTATACAAGTCTAGTATCGCCAAAGATTGAAAATTTGAACCCTTGTGCGCCTAAATGGATCCTCTCAATTTGATCTTGTCCCAAAGTTCTTTCACCACTTCTTCACTGCCTTCAAAAATTCTTCTGTTCCTTTCCAGCCATAACGACCAACACACGCAATGAACCACTACTAACCAAAAGACTCTCCCTCTCTCTCCAAGCCGACCTCCTAAATCAGTAGCATATAAGTCTTTTGTTGAGTTCGGAATCTCCCAAGATAACCTCAATTCCTTGAGAGCTAGGTTCCACAATGAACTAGAAAATGGGCAGTGAATAACCATATGATCCTGAGTCTTTCCCCCTTGTTTGCATAGCACACACCAGTTCGGGATGAGGGAGATATTCGGGAGCCTCTTTTGAATCAAATCGCAGGTAGGTAATCTTCCCAACGCAGTTGTCCATGAGAAAACCTGAACCTTCGTCGGAATAGGAGCTTTCCAGATTGGGTAAAAAAGAGAGAAGCTAGGGAATCGCTCCTCTGGAAAGAAAGACTCGAAGAAAGACTTTATCGAAAATAAACCTGAGTTGTCCCACACCCATTTCCTCACGTCCTCCGCGCCCTCTACTAAGTTTACCCCTCTCAAAACTTCCAGCAAGTTACTTAGCTGGCCCAATTCTTCATCCCTCAAATCGCGTCGAAAATGTAAGTTCCAAGAGAAAGAGTTAGAGGAATAAAATGAATCTCGACAAAGGAAAAAAGAAATTTGTCTATTGTGCTCCCTAGAAATCTGAAAAAGGTTAGGAAAAAGATCCTTAAAACTAGAATCCCCCACCCAGCAATCTTCCCAAAATCTAAATCTATCCCCCCTTCTAACCACTGCCCTCACAGAGTGACTGAAAGCCAGATCTGTCCTATGAATTTCCACGAAGTTCTAAAAGTGTTGTGTCTAGCCAACCCCGCATCCCAACCGTTATCTTGAACTCCGTATTTGCTCGCTATAAGTCTCTTCCAAAATGTGTCCCCCTCCGTCGAAAATCGCCACCACCATTTACCTAGCAAAGCCTTGTTCCCTAGGCAAAGATTGCCTATTCCCAAGCCTCCTCTATCTTTTGGTCTACATATTTTATCCCAGCCTACCAGATGACAGTGAGCCTCCCGATCCGATCCATCCCACAAAAAGTTCCTCATAACTTTCTCCATGTCCTTTGCAACACTGCGTGGGATCCTAAATAGCGACATATAATACAAGAGAAGGGCACTCATGACCGCCGATATCAGCGTGAGTCTGCCTCCTCTCAATAGAAATGCTTTCTTCCAGCTAGCTAGCCTTTTAGACATCTTAAAGGTCACCGGTTTCCAGAATGAAACCCTTAGTGGATTCCCTTCTAGGGGTACTCCAAGATATTGAATGGGCCAAGATTCCACCCCGCATCCGATCTCCCTAGCCAACCTTTCCTCCACTTCTTTTTCACAATTACAGCTCAGCCGTGCACTTTTTTCCTTGTTAATCTTTAATCCGGACATATCACAGAAAATGAACAAGATATCCATCAGCAATCTCACATGATTCTCATTCTGCGCAAAAAACAGAGCATCATCGGCAAATTGAATGTGAGAGACCTCAATCATATCCCTCCCTATCTCCCAACCTTTAAATAAATCTAATGATTTTGCCTTGTCGATCAATCTTCCCAAAACATCTGCCACCAAGTTAAACAGGAACGGAGATAAAGGGTCTCCTTGTCGTAACCCTTTCTCCCCCTTAAATTTACCGGTCAGTCTCCCGTTAACAATTATTGAATAATTTACATTTCTAAGACAGCCTTTAATCCAGTTTCGCCATCTATTCCCGAACCATACTCATATCAACAATAGACAAAAGCCCAATCTTTTAATAAATCTGAGATTTAGACATTCTCAAACTCTACATGAGACTCAATCCAAGTACATATTTTCTTTTCCCAGCACTCCTCAATCGACTCTTCCATGTTGTCGAAAATTCTTCCATTCCTCTCCAACCACAAGGACCTACATATGTCATGAACCGGCTAACTCTTCCATTTCTTCCTCTTCGCAATTGATGCCCCACAAAGCACTCTTCTCCAAATTGATTCTTAAACCTGACATGTTGATTAATACATGTTTGATATAATTTATTTGATTAAAACGCTAGTGAATTGGTGAGGTTTAATGGTTAAATGTATATTTATAGTTATTGTTGAAATATTGTCCCACATCGGTAGGATGAAGTTTCTGGGAGCCCTTAATATAGACAAGGGCAACCCTCACCTCTTGAGCTAGCTTTTGAAGTGATTTAGGTTCAAGTCTCATTTTCTAACGGTTATTAATTTTTTTTGATAAAAAAACTATAATTATATTGATAATATGAAGTTACTTAGTATACAAACAGTGGACCAGTGGTCCACAAAAGCATACTAGTGTCGGAAGCAAACAAAGTCAGCTATCAATCTAAATCAGAGCCAATCTCCAATCTCTATACAAATCTAGTGTCGCCAAAGATTGAAAATTTGAACACTTGTGTGCCCAAATGGATACTCTCAATATGATCTTGTCCCAAAGTTCTTCCACCGCTTCTTCTCTGCCTTCAAATATTCTTCTGTTCCTTTCCAACCATAACGACCAACATACGCAATGTACCACTACTAACCAAAAGACTCTCCCTCTCTCTCCAAGCCGACCTCCTAAATCAGTAGCATATAAGTCTTTTGTTGAGTTCGGAATCACCCAAGATAACCCCAATTCCTTGAGAGCTAGGTTCCACAATGAACTAGAAAATGGGCAGTGAATAACCATATGATCCTGAGTCTCTCCCCTTGTTTGCATAGCACACACCAATTCGGGCTGAGGGAGATATTCGGGAGCCTCTTTTGAATCAAGTCGCAGGAAGGTAATCTTCCCAACGCAGTTGTCCATGAGAAAACCTGAACCTTCGTCGGAATAGGAGCTTTCCAGATTGGGTAGAAAAGAGAAAAGCTAGGAAATCGATCCTCCGGAAAGAAAGACTCGAAGAAAAACTTGACAGAAAACAATCCTGAGTTGTCCCACACCCATTTCCTCACGTCCTCCACGCCCTCTACTAAGTTTACCCCCCTCAAAACTTTTAATTAATTATAGCTTTCACATTACTAATTAATTATAGCTTTTAATTGCGTATAGGTATAATCGAGCGAGAGGAATCGAAACGTAGAAAAAAGAGACGCATTTTATAATTTCGGTATCCCGACGTCACCAAACCGTGTATCCCGACACGAAAGAAGAAAACAAAGGAATTTGATGAGGTAAATGGCGTGAGGGGCCGAGACTATCAAGTCATGGAATGTGCAAGAGTTTTGATTGGGCCGTGAGGTGTAAAGTAAATAAATAAATTCCACAAGGAAAATTGTGTCCAGCCCATTACCGTGTAATCAGATTGTAAGAAAAAAACGGACCCAATTCTCTTGTATTTTGGGGTGGCCAGGTTTCTAGACTTTGAAAAAATGGGACTGAGAACATACGCGATATAATTCAAGGAGAGAAGCGACTGCAGAGTTGAGAATTATGGAGGAGAACAAAGCGTAGGCAGCAAGGAGAGGACCTGAAGCGGCAGTATGAGATTATATTAGGGGGCAGCCCTCTTTCGAGAAGAAAGAAAAAGAGGGGAGCAGCGCACGAAGCAGAAATTGGAGAGAGAACTTTTCAGCCACCACAACCAGCCGCACACTCCAGTTTTTGGGATAAGAAAATTTGATTGGAGAAAGGGATCAATCAACGAAAGCAATTTCAAGAGTTTATTCTAATCCTTAGACTTTGTTTTTATTTTATTTTGGATTAAACTATGTTTGAATCATGGAGGAATTTTGTCGAACATCTTTTATTAATCGTAAGTATGGAACTAAGTTTAATTTTATCAAGATTAGGGGATCCGTTGCTTAAAACTTTTTTTTTATAAGAAACTAGAATATTATTAATAATGTGAAATGATTTTTGAATACAAACAGTGAACCAGTGGTCCACAAAAGCGTGCTAGTGCCCAACGCCAACAAAGTAAGCTATCATTCTAAATCAGAGCTAAACTCCAATCCCTATACAAATCTAGTGTTGGCATAGATTGAAAAACTAAACACTTATGTGCCCAAGTGGATACTCTTAGTTTTATCTTGTCCCAAAGTTCTTCCACAGGTTCTTCAATATCTTCAAATGTTCTTCCGTTTCTCTCTAGCCATAAAGACCAACACACGCAATGCACCACTACTGTCCAAAAAACTCTCCCTTTCTTTCCAAGACGAGCTCATAAATCTGCAGCAAATAAATCTTTTGTGGAGTTCGGAATCACCCAAGATAGCCCCAGTTCCTTGAGAACAAGGTTCCACAAGGAACTAGAGAACGGATAGTGAATAAGCATATGATCTAGGTAGGTAGTCTTCCTTAGGGGTGGAATAGGGTCGGGACCCGTCCCGTAAACCCCCTACCCAACTCCCATCCCGAAAAGAATCGGGAAACTTTTTGGACCCGACTATTCGGGATCCCGAACATTCGGGATCCCGTCGGATAGGGAGAGAAAATCCCGAATTTTTTTTTTCATATTCAAGACTTCGTTAAAAAAATAAAAAAAATGTGATTATTTTATTAAATATATTATTTAGAAACTTATATTTATAAATAAAAATAAATATTTAACTTAAAACATATAATATTAAAATATTTTGGATAATGTTTCAAGGTTTTGTTAAGAGAAAAAATTTATCGAATAATTATTAATAAAATGTTTGGATACAATTACTAAATAAATTTTGTTAAATACATTGTCAAATTAATCTCTTGAATCTTGTTCTACATATTTGTTCTAATTAGATAATTATAAAAATGAATTAATTAAATTATTAATTTATTTTAAAAAAAATACACAAAAATAAAATGTCATTTCGTGATTTTACAATTTGATCGTTCCAACAATAAAAATTATGCGAATTAAGTCCACAATTAAGAATTATATGAGTTGAAACCTAATAATATTTAGCTTATTATATTAATAAAGTTATTAATAAAATATATTATTATATTATTTCAGGACGGGCCGAGAATCCCGTCTGGATAAGGTTTTATTCCCGATCCCTCTTCCGATATTAATCGGGATGGGAAAAATCCCGAAAGTTCGGGTTGAAAAAATTTCGGGACGGGAATGGGATTCGGGAAGGGTCGGGATTTCGGAAATTTTTGCCACCCTTAGTCTTCCTACGCAGCTGTCCATGAGAACACCTGAACCTTCGTCGGAATAGGAGTTTTCCAGATTGGATAGAAAAGAGAAAACCTAGGAAACCGATCCTTTGGAAAGAATGACTCAAAGAATGACTTAACCGAAAACAAACCTGAGTTATCCCACACCCATATCCTAATGTCCTCCCCCCCTCTACTAAGTTTACCCCTCTCAAAACTTCAAGCAAGTTGCTTAGCTGGCCCAGTTCGTCGTCCTTCAAGTTGCGTCGAAAGTGCAAATTCCAAGATAAAGAGTTAGTGGAATAAAAGGAATCTCGACAGAGGAAATATGAGATCGACCTATTGTGTTCCCTAGAAATATGAAAAAGGTTAGGAAAAAGGTCTTTAAGAGTAGAGTCCCCCACCCAGCAATCTTCCCAAAATCTAAATCTATCCCCCCCTTAACCACTGCCCTCACAGAGTGAATGAAAGCCGAGTACTTCCTAGATATGAATTTCCACGGACTTCTGAATGTGCTGTGTCTAGCCAACCCCGCATCCCAACCGTTATCTTGAACGCCGTATTTACTCGCTATAATTCTCTTCCAAAATGTATCCCCCCTCGGTTGAAAAACGCCACCACCATTTACCTAACAAAGCCTTGTTTCGAAGGCAAAGATTAACTATTCCCAAGCTCCCTCTATCTTTTTGTCTACATACTTTATTCCAGGCAACCAAATGACAGTGAGTCTCCCCATCCGGTCCATCCCACAAAAAGTTCCTCATAATCTTCTCCATGGCCACTGCAACTCCGCGCGGGATCCTAAACAACGACAAATAATACAGGGGAAGGGCATTCATGACCGCCGAAATCAGAGTCATTCTGCCTCCTTTCGACAGGAAGGCTTTCTTCCAGCTAGTTAGCCTTTTAGACATCTTGAACCTCACTGGTTCCCAAAATGAAACCCCCTAAGTGGGTTCCCTCCCAAAGGTACTCCAAGATATTGAATGGGCCATGATTCCACCACACACCTAATCTCTCTAGCCAACTCTTTAATCTCTTAAGTGCTTATTTTATTGGTTTTAATGCTTTCGAAGATTAGCTACCTTTGAATGATTTTATTTATGTATTAGAATTATAATTGAGAATCGAGAGATGAAATTATAATATGATATAATAATTTATGCCGTGGATTTAGATTGAGATCGAGAGATAAAATCACATACAAATATGATAGTTATAGATTATTTAATCGAAAGCTAGTGATTTTCATAAATATTTAATGCGGTATTGTTTGTTAAATAAATGAACGAGAGTTGCTTGTTACAATTAAATATTAGGTTTGATATAGCTCGAGAATTTCAATTAGAAATAATATGAGACTTTTAGGAGATTGCAACAGTGAACCGAAATCTTGATAATTGTCTCTTATTGAATTGTTCCTTGCCAGCTTTAGTTGTTTTTGGTTGGAATTTGAGAATTTATCTTGTTTTTATTTTATTTTAGTTTATTTAAATTGTTCAGTCATTTTTCGTAGGTTGAATATAGTTTAAATAATTTTATTTGGTACTTGCTGATTAGTCCTGGTGGAACGACAACCCCTATTTTCTATCTATACTAAAACTTGACGACGTACACTTGCGGATTAATTCGTGCTAATATATTAAATTAGTGCAATGATATTTATATTATTTTTTAGTCTAAAGAAAAGCACGGTCACATGTTGCAAAACGATCTGACAACGTCTATCAAAAACAGCAAGTACTCTTGACGAAAAATAGTGTATCATCCGCAAACTGAATATGAGATATCTCTACCTTATCTCTATCGACCTCCAAACCCCATATGTGATCCATGGTCTTAGTCTTATCAATCAATCTCCCCAACACTTCTACCACCAAATTAAACAAAAAAAATGAAAACGGATCCCCTTGTCTGAGCCCTTTCTGTCCTCGAAATTTAACTCTTGGCCCCTTCTGTTTTTTCCACCTCCCCTCTTCCGCTATCTCATTCGCAATGAGACAACAATCAAGAATTTCCACCTCCCTTGCTCAAGCCCATGGACGTTATTCCCTAACAAACCTGACTTTTCCCCCAACATTGGTTGTCTCTTCTCCTCTAAACACCCCTCGGACACACCCACAGACAAGAGCGACACCGGAATGAAGGAAAAGGAAGAAGAAGAATGATCAAAGAGTGAGGACTTAGAGAAGATCGTACCTCACCCAGAGAAGATGCAAAAAGGCCCTCGATGTCCTCCAAACCCAAAGAAGACGGTGCTACCCATCTGAACTTGCTGAAATAGGAATCTCCGACTCAGTGGACTCATAACCCTGCTCGGAGCCACCTCCTTTCAAGTCCTTTATAGCCCGATCCTCCCATATCCCATCGTCTCCACCATCTAACATTCGTTCTTCCAGCCTCACCCTATTCTCTCTAAGAGTACCGTCATCTTGAGAAGTAACCAAACCAAACGTTTTGGTCGATTTTCTTCTGCTATATACAATCTCAAAATTTGCCCCGCCATCCTACCATCCTAGAAGACTTTGCTACATTCGCCTCTTTCTCTAGCAAGGATTGGATAGAACCTCTTTTAAACTCACCCTTTAGGATAAATCCTTGAGAAACTTAACTTGTCAACCTCCACACATTGGAGTCACCCACAACAATCCCAGATCCTTCAGCACTGACCATCATAAGGTACTCGTGAATGGACAATGCACCAGTAGATGATCTATACTCTCTCCCCCTTTCTTGCCCAGCACACACCAATTAGGATTTAAAAGACATTTTGGAGACCTCTTTTGGATCAAATCACAAGTCGGCAGCCTACCCAACACTGCTGTCCATGAGAATGCCTTTACCTTAGAAGGAATCGACGCTTTCCAAATGGTTCGAAACAGATTGAATTTTGGGAACAATGCTTCTGGAAAGAAAGAATCGAAGAAAGATTTCACTGAAAACTCTCCCGAAGCATCCCACTTCCAAAGCCTAGCGTCCTCTCCCCTCTCCGAAATACTAACCCTGCCCAAGATATCCAGTAAAGTTATTAAGTCACTCATTTCCTCGTCCCTAAGATCCCGACGGAAGTGGAGATCCCAAGATACTGAACTGGACGGAAAGGCTGAATTTATAGAAATAAAATGAGGCTTATTGTGAGATCTAGAAATCTGAAAAAGCAAAGGAAAAACGGAATTTAAAAGTTGAATGCCCTAGAGACCTGGAATAAAAATGGATAGAGATCCTTAAAAAAAAAAAAGTCCCCCCACCACATATCCTCCCAAAACCTGATTAAGCTGCCCTCTTTTACCACTGCCCTCACAGAGTCACAGACTAAAGAAACGCAGGGTAAATTCTTGAGATAAACTTCCATGGAATTCTAAATCTGGCATTCCCTGCTAAGCCTGCATCCTATCCATTATTTTGTAATCCGTATTTGCTTGTTATAACCCTCTTCCAAAACGTGTATGTCTTTACATAAAATCACAACCACCATTTCCTTGTGGGCCAAACAGACCTGGAATAAAGATGGATAGAGATCCTTAAAAGAAAAGTCCCCCCACCACATATCCTCCCAAAACCTGATTAAGATACCCTCTTTTACCACTGCCCTCACAGACTGAAGAAACGCCGGGTAAATTTTTGAGATAAACTTCCATTGACTTTTAAATGTGGGATTCCCTGCTAAGCCCGCATCCCATCCATTATCTTGTAATCCGTATTCGCTTGTTATAACCCTCTTCCAAAAAGTGTTTGTCTCTACATAAATCACAACCACCATTTCCCCTGAAGAGCACTATTTCTCAAACAAATGTTCTCAATACCCAAACCTCCTCTTTTCTTAGGTTTACAGACCTGTTCCCACGCAACCAAATGACAATGTGAATCCCCATCGGCTCCATCCATAGCAAATCCCTCGTGATCTTATCCGTTACCTCTATTATACCCTATGAAATCCTAAAAAAAGACTAAAAAACATCGGCAAAGCATTCATCAACAATGTTGAAACCAAGGTCAATCTGCCTCCTCTTGACAAAAATGCTTTCTTTCAACTTGCTAATTTTTTCGACATCTTTGACAGAAGAGGTTCCCAACACGAGATTTCAACAGATATCAACCCATTACAGAAGGATATTCGTCACTTCACAATTTTGTGGAGAACACACCCATTACACGATCCTATGAAATACGCGTCACGTATTGGCATCAGATACAGAAGTGTTGGGCGATCAGTATCAAATAAATTTGAAGCCTTCATGAAGATGTACAGGGAAGACAAAAACATGCATGATCAACTTCAACTGGAACTTCAGGCACAAATGAAAGAACTTTCGCTCAACCTTGTCGTTATGCGAGCTGAATCTATCACTAGTTGGGATCATGGAAACAACATCAAGGGATCTCATGACCAATGTCGTGCGAAGATGGATGAGGAAGACAACTCCTTCGGGGGACGAAAATACTCGGGGATGGACACATTGGGATGGCTAACGCACCGAGAACATTTCTTCCACCATCAACACACACAAGATCACGAAAAGATTGGAATTGTTTCTTTTCATTTGGAGGCCGATGCACAACTCTGGTGCCATAAAATGGAACAAACAACTCTTCTCTTGTGATGAATTTAAGGAGTGTAATTTACGTTTGGGCATGTCTTAAATTTTATGAAACTGGGTAAACTTGCTAAGCTAAGACAGACTAGAAGTGTTGAGTATCAACAGAAATTTGAACTCCTGGCCAAGGCTGACTCCTTAACCAAGGATTACAAAGTTGAGTTTTTTATTGCGGGTTGCAAGAATACATAGCAATGGTACTCATTCATGTTCCATTGAGTTTGGCTAAGCCGATGTGTCTTGCTAGACTATATGAAACATGCACCGGATCACCTCGTCTTAATGCGAGGGGCAGCAGCCAACAATCTCCGACTGTCTCATCCGCGGGCCAATGTATCAGAAGGCTAAACCGTGCAAAAAGGGTTTATGTTATAACTGCAATGAATTGTATGGATGTGGCCGCCAATGTACGATATTATTTCGGATTGAGGGTTTTGATGAGATATTATAAGAAGAGGATTCAAAGGACAAATTGGAAGAGGATCCCGAATATTTTATCCATGTCATTATTTTATCCATGTCATTACAAGCACTCGTGGCACTCAAACGATGCAAATAAAGGGTCCATTCTACACCACACTCTACTGAATCTAATTGATCCAAGGAGTACGCATTGCTTCTTGGATCAGCGGTCGGTAATATCCTGATTATCACATTGCTATGATCCAAAAGCCTACAACAACTAATTTGTAACCTATTAGAAAATATTATAGTTGTAAAACACGAGAGGCGCCACCGTGCGAGACCGTTGCCCCTGGGTATGCACCTAGGCCCAGCGGTTTACTCTGGCTTTCCTAGAGCATGCTTGAGGAAAGTCATATATTTTCCCTTTTCAAAAAAATTTACTTGAGGCTTTATTTCCTAAAATATTCAAAAATTACATGTATAGATTGATAGCAGCCATAAACTATGATCCAAATTGTCAGTCAGCCTTAAACTAGAGTCTAAATTGATTGAGTAGAGAAATTAGTGGAGAAAGTCCCTGCACTTACTTTTTTTTAAAATAAGAAATGACATTATATTAATCACGTGAAAGCGCTATTAATTACAGTATGCGGACAAGTGATTTGTTAACGCCAAAAGTCTAATCATGGCCCTACTCATAATAAATCTAAGATTGAGACATTCTCAAACTCTACATGAGACCCAATCCAAGTAGATGAATTTTGATCTTTTCCCAGCACTCGTCAATAGATTCTTCAATGTTTTCGAAAATTCTTATATTTGTGTGACGTAATATATTTTTTCTCCGCTTAATTATTTCCATAATAGTGCTTTGTCATATAATAGTAGTAACATTTTTAGAAAAATTAATAGTGCGTCTAGCTTTGCAAGACGCGAGCCTAGCCTTGTCCCTCAGGCTCGAGGACCCCTTTGTGCCTTTGTGTGCCTTGCGCCTTTTACAACTATGAATAATGTTAAGACATAAGATATTATTTGATAATATGTTGCATTTGATTTAAACTTTTGTTAAATAAAAATGTAGATTATACAACAATAAATCTAGTAAGCAATTGTACATTTTGATTGTTTACTCTAATAAATGGAACATTGATTTAGGATTGGGTGGAGTAAAATTCAGATTATATCATCAAACTCGGAGTTTGTATACTCCAACGTTGCAATGTGTGGGAACAGCCAACATAGTGAACTTTGGTATAGGGCTTTGGCGGAGTTGGGTTTCTTGTGGGTAACTTCGAGGTCATTACTTGCGGTTGATCAAGGGCGCGAACTTCGTAGGAGACGGAGACTACTTTGGACGGTGGTGATTCATCGTATTTGCTGGCACGTTTGGCTCGAGAGGAGCAAGAGGATTTTTGAAGATAAAGCAGAATCAGGACTTATGTGTTGGGAAAAGATCAAACTGAAGGCCTCTACGTGGATTAGGAATCATAAAGAGTTTGCTATGATCTCGATTATAGATTTAGTCAAAGATGGAGCGTTATATTTTGTTGATATTTAGTGGGTGCTAAGGGTTCCATCTGCGGATTTCTTATCCGCTTTTTGTAATTGTCACATGAACTTTTTATACATATCAGTGTTTTAAATAGCGCGCTATAGCCCATTTTTATGGCGTAGCGCTACATAGTGCTACAAGTTTAGCGTTTTGCACAAATAGCGCACGCTATTCTCAAGAAAAGCGCCCTATAGCGCAAATAGCGTGCGCTATAGCGCTATTTTCTGAATAGCGTAGGCTATTCGAGCAAAAAATAAAGGCCAATAATTGACATATTTTGACAAAAATTAAAGGCCCAAACAAGTAAGGTTGGGTCTTGTTAATGTGGAAAAGGACTATATGGATGTTGAAACTATATTTTGGCATCTAATGATCAATTATTATGGTTTTATGGCTAATTATCTCACTTATTTACCAGTATATAAGTATTTTTCTATTTTTTAATTAAATTAAATAAATTAAATAATTGTCATGCACGAATAGCTTACGTTATGCGCTACGCTATTTAAGTTACTCTATGACAGGACAAAAACGCTACGGACCAACGCTACGCTTTTTAAACACTGTTACATATATATAATACGATCTCGTTTCTTATCTTATCGAAAAAGAAAAGTGAATAATGTATCTATTTACTTAACATGATTAAACATATATGTGTTATTCATTCAAACCTGAAACGTGCACAGTATGATGCAAAAGTTCTGAAAAAACCAGTAAAGAGAATAAGAACTTTAAAAAAATGCCACAATCACTAATTTCCATCTTTGACACAAATAAACCGGTAATAAGAAACAAATTTTATGCAAATTTTAACAGTAAAATATGAATTCTTGAAATCATTAGAACAAAGAGAATTTACCTTTCATTAATGCTGTGAGCTTTTGAATCCCAGAATGGTACCCAAAAACTTTGCAGTTATAAATTGACAGTGTCACGACTGTCAAAGCATCTAACACCAACCATGATTCACTTGTCATGTTCATGCCTGTCGAAATGCTTAGTTGGTCTGCAGTTAATCGTGTGGAAATTTCAAATAAGAGCTTTTAGAACAAAATGAAGAAAGATATCAAATCCAACCAATCAAAATTATGACATTTTGAGAAAATCCCCAGTAAACAATTTAAAAACCAAAAAATGATCAAAATAAGAAGATATACAGTTTTGGAAAAATTTAAAGTCCTATTAGACATATAATAGATATTATTTTCAAAATTGCAATTTGCAGGCAAATTCACTTATTCAGATATAAAATTATATTGATCTGAAACAGTATATGAACCTAGAGAAGAAATTCAAAGTGAGCAGCACGTACACAACCATTTTATCAGGCAATAAGGAATGACACAGTATATAATAATAGTTCCTTATCTGTTGCAATATTTACTTATAACAAAGCAACTTGTAGATTTTCATGTGCAGTATAAAAGATAGGAAATATGTAGCATACAGAAGTGATTTAAATATAAAAAAAACGAGAACGCTGGAAAGACTAATATCCATGGATAATCACTTTAAAAAGTTCTATCCTAATCTGATCCCATTCAGCATCCAAACGTCTTTTGTATTACTTAAATCATTGAATATTGAAAACTATCCTGCTCGCAATTGATTTTCTAGTAACTTTTAATAAAGTGCATGGAAGATTACTTGTCCGCTTTTTTTGTGATTTGCTGGTTATCATTCTAATCTTGTTTCCTATCCAAAAAGAAAAAAGCGCATGGAAGATTACAAGTGCAATTCCATCACGGCCTACTTCCAAAAGTCACAGAAAGAAGAATCCCACTTCTCATGGAGTACGACGGATACAAAGGTAAATGTTGATGGGAGTGAAATCTTTTAACTCAATGCCATCAATAATAGTTTCAATTGCAGCAAAGTAGATTGTGACCAACTTACTGTCGGCAAGCAATGTTGTTATTCGGGAAAGTTCTTCTATCAATGTCAATATAATTTCAATAGGATGGCCAAAGTAACATCCAACCACCACATCACCAATCCTTCGAGAAGAATCCACAGGTGGAGCATAGTGAGCTTGTCCAGTAGGTCGCTCGAAATTGATTGGTCTCCAGTTACGGAATACGGCCAAGAATTGCTTGAGAAAAATATGGAACAACTTCCTCTTTTCCACCTGAGCATGAGCAAAAAATGGGCATAACCAAATAGACAGGCCTTCGCATCACATTTTAACTGGCAAGGGTGAATTATTTCCGGGACTAAGAGAGAGATTTGTAGCCACAAAATATTTATTTGGTTCTTCCAAAGAATGAACAATTTCTTTCATGACAGGACAGTATATCCATTCTAAAAATGGTGAAACTGTGTTTCCTAGATATATCCATAAACATATCAATAGTTTGAAATATATCCATCATTTAAAAAATATAACATGTTGAATATACTGAGAACTGAAGATCGATTGTAGATTAGATTGCATGTGGAGCTATAGAGCACTGGTACCATAAAACTTAAACTGATATCACGTAATTTGGCAGACCAGCCCTGATCATGAAACTATTGTTTGATCCCCACAGGAAGTCGTCTATCGCTTCAACATCAGTTACATCACAGTATGCAGGTAATAATATGACAGAATAGAATAAAATAGTAAATAAAGATTTTAGGGCCAAGAACTGTGATGTTCGTGCAAAGAGGAATAGTTGAGGGGCCTGGAAAAAAAGATGGCTTCACTTAAGTAAAAAATCCACGAAAACAAAAAGGCACAAAAAGACAACAAGTGTTACTCGGTAACTGCTATTACATAACTCTCGAATAGAAAGTAACAACAACAACACAATCATCATCATCATCATATTCATCTCTACACACCATACCTCATTAACAGCTTCTGCATAGTTTGCCCAAAGTGCCTTCAATATTGCCTCGTCGCCAGCCTCACTACTTAGCGCATAGGCCAAAAAAACAACATTCGTTGTAAGTTAATGCTATGACTAATATGCTAGGCAAGGATACAAAAATATTATTTTTTGAATCCTGAAAAAAAAAAAGTAAAAAAGAAATTCCGGTTACCCTAGGAATAGTTAAAAAGATTGATCTTAAAACTAGTATAGAAGTTACCGAGATACAATATAAGCCACTATAATGGAAGGATAATACAGGGGCAGCCACAGCATACAGAACTATAGGTAGGGATTAGGGGATAGATGGTGAAAGAAAATTAAATATTGACAAATTAAAGTAAAATCAAACTTTTCCGATAGAATGTGATTCAGCCACTACCTTAATATTTCTTATTATTCCGTATATTCATGATTGTTTATTCAAAAACCTGGGTAACACTTTACTGAATTCACAACAATGTCCCATATCGTAAGAATCAAAGTATAATCTGACCTAAAAGGATCTGAAACTGGAAACATTGAATTGGTAAAGAGGATCTTAATATTTACTTAATGATTGGTTCCATACCGATTCCGTCAAAAATTTCTCATCAAAAAATTTAAGGCAAAATCATATCTCTAAGCCGAACCAAATCAAAAAGAAATTAAAAACTACCTCTCAACACAAGATTTTAGAAAAAATAAGGCAATGAATCCATGCCTTAAGATCCAAAAACCTCATTAAAAAAATGCCAGACTAGTACAGAGGACCAGGAGAGAGATTCAAGCATTCAAATGAACTAGAAGAAAAAAGCATATTTGCAAAATTATACAAGATCTTGAACCCTATGGAACCAGTTACCGGGCTAAACCTAGACCAGTATTTCCACTGTCTTCTAGCGCTCAAGTAATATGTCCGGTATGGTATGAGAGCCTCAAAAGTGAAACCCAGGCTAAGTGAAAAATGAATCATTAAGCCTAACTTTCACGCAAAACACAATTAGGTAAAATGATTTGTCAATTGTCATGTAACTTTCTCGAGCAAAAACTAAATTTATACGATTAATGGCTCGTGCTTAACAAATAGAATATAAAGATAACTGTAAATTAGAATTCAGCGACATATGATCTGGAAGAAAAGTCGATTCTAGAGAAATATCTTTCAGTTCCTGCTTTTTCTGCAAATCTTAGCCAAATGTGATATTTTATTTTGTTGTCTTCCAGCCTTTGTAACCTCAAAACGAAGCAGTCAAAAACTGCTCAAGTTACAAGCTCTTTTCAAGATGAAGTCTTCTGCTGAGCCAAATAAAGATTTAGCAAGATCAAACTTGAAAACCCATCAAGCCAACTCAGCTTAATTCACACTAGCTAATTCGAAATCATTGGTTTGAGAAATACAGCTTCATATGCAAAACATTCCAAAAAAACAAAAGAGATAAAAATGAATCTATTTCCAATGAAGTACAAAAACTTGTACAACCAAAATTAGCCATCAAGAAATTTAAATAACTTAACCTGCAGACTGCCAACAAATTGCGAGGTAGAAATGTCACCTTATTGTTAAACAATTTTTCCCTCTCAAATACATAAGCCGCTTATGCCCCAACAAGTATACCAATGACTCTATATCCGCTGTTAAATATTTCATTTGTCTTTTTGTTCCTTTTTTAGCTCAGATGAAAGAATTAAAATTGACAAAGTGATATACGAGCTGATTGGTACTGCATAAAACAATATCAAAAGGAACCGTAATAAAAATAAGTACCTGAAACATATTGTCGTGGTAGGAGGAGAAAACCTCCCTGATGGTAAGCTTGAACTATATTCCCCACTTTGACCACTTGAAGATCTCCGAATAAGGTCAGCTACACCCTTGACTATGTTCATGACTCAGTCACGCCACCCAAATATTATGGGCACGTTTGGATGCTTGATGACCAATTATTGCAATCTACCATGGCTTTTTGAATATCCAAGACTCAAGAGTCTCTGTACAACTAACAGGGGAGAAACATTAAAAACATTTGAGCACTGATACTGCATTGAACTATAATCCAGAGCAAAATTAGATTGGAACGGAGAATAAAATAGTAGAATCAAGGAGAACATTTTTCCCTTCATCACCAACTCATTAAATGAACCCGGGGAAATAACTCAGATTATTATAGTTGAAACCAAGTCCAGTAGACATTCATCAAATGGGTGGAACTTTAACAAATTAGATAAACAGCGGACAGAGTTGATCACTTAATACAATAAAGGTTTACACTGAAATTCCACTGCAAAATCACTTCTCTGAGGATCGTTCTAACGATGGTGGCAAGTGGATAAATAACAGCAATCACTCACTAATGGATTCCGGAGTAAGTAATGCGACGAACCTTGCTAGATCAAGCGCTCGGCGGAACCCTAACGCCAGAGGTTTGGGGAATTAAGATCTGGAAATGAGGATTTTCTTCGAAAGCTTAAAAAATTGTTAAGCTTCAATTAAAAGGTGATTATTAAGGTTTATTACTGGCTAATCACTAACTAAATTTAAGTTAAGTGGCCATTACTAATACTGACCATCTCCCACTTGATAATTCGTGTGCATTAATTTATAACATTATTTTTAAAATATTTAATTTATTATCCTTCTCATATTTAAGTTAATAACCAGCGACCGAAACACACGCGATCCGTGTGCGACGTTTGTACATGAATATTAAGTATATATCATGTGTAATAATAAATATGCTATGAACTAAATTTATGGTGAAATTGAAGATAGTCTAAAATAATAATTGTATATTGTGTCACGATTGAAATGTCATAATGGTTGATAACATAAAATTGTACAGAAAATTGACATAATTTTGCCATAAATTAGAATTGCGAAAAAAAAAATCATATTTAAAATAAACACAATGAATGTTTGCAACACAACCAACATCTACGGGAAAAAACATAGACTAAGTGAACTATCCCATAATAAACAAAAATATATTATATTTTCTATATGTTAAATTTTTTATATTTCAAACATTTGTTTCTTATATGACATCCTATCCAATATGGTGATTATAAAACCTAGGTTTATAAAATGCTATAATTAATAAACACTTGTCATATATCATATATATATATATATATATATCAAAATCGACCAGTCAATCAAGCAATAAGTCAAATCAAGTACCTAATGAACCACGAAAAAAAAAGGTAAGAAAATGATGATTTACAACAATAAGATATGTTACAAAGACTACTACGTATGCCTTAATGTTCTTTAAAATATTTTATCAATAATTAATATTATACCAACGCATAAAATCTATCAAGCAAACAAAAAAAATCTAATACATTAAAAGTAACTAATTTGTGTAAAAAAAATTAACTACTTTCACTAAGAATTCCACAACGATTGAATAAAGCTCCACAAATATCGATCGACCAAATTTACGCGTTTATTGTGCTCTTTGTTTCGATGTATAATTGTCATAGAATCGAAAACACAACATACAACGAATTAGAAAAATACATTAAAAAAATGTAATACTAAATATATGGAAGTAGTTAAAATATTTGTTATTTGGTACCACTTTTATATCAAGTTCGTTGGCACTTCTTTTATTTTTATGTGAGCATAAGGAAACATGTTAATTAGTCAATGTAGCATACACGATGTAATTATTATAAGATATGATATTTTATTGTTCTAATTATTTGTCCTAAATAGGAATAGATTTATGTACCTGAATAATGTACTTTCTTCCATATTCCTTCTTGCTGATATTCCCTTCTATATGTTGAATAGAATATTGTCTATTGTATAGGAGATTTTGTAGTTTAAATAGGCCCTGTTTTTAGGGATTTGTTTAGTCCTTTAATTATGTATAGATTTGTTTCCTTTAGGGTTCTCCTTGTAAACTCTATTTAAGAGTTTTGTACTCTGTTATATTCAATAAGGTAGTATCATCGTTTTCTAGATGGTATCAGAGCAAAAAACGATGCTGAGGGAAAAAGAAAGGCCCAATTCTTAAAAGCCCATCCTTCTCTGCCTCGTTTTTGGCCTCGCAGTGTTTGTGATAGCGGCTACACTGCCTTCGTCGCCCAGCCTGCGTGTCTCATCCCTTCCCCTTTGGCACCTCGGCACTTAGCCCAAGCCTTTGCTCACCATGTCGGAAACTGACTCTGGGTCTTCATCTACTATGCACCAAACTAAAGCTGCTGAAACTCGAGTCCCGTTCTCTGACCAGCACTCGGTCCAAATTACAACTATTCGACTGAATGGGGAAAACTTTATGCGCTGGTCCCAATCTGCAAGGATGTATATCCGAGGTAGAGGGAAAATTGGATACCTGACTGGGGAAAAAAAGGAACCAAAGCCCGATGAGTCTTCCTATGCCACTTGGGATGCAGAAAACTCGATGGTCATGACATGGCTGGTCAATTCAATGGCTGAAGACATCAGTGTCAATTATATGTGTTATCATACGGCTCAAGAACTTTGGGACAATGTAAATCAGATGTATTCTGATTTGGGAAATCAGTCTCAAGTCTATGAATTGACGCTGAAGCTTGGACAGATTCGCCAAGGTGAAGATAATGTCACAAAATATTTTAATTCATTGAAAAATTTGTGGCAAGATCTTGATTTATTCAGCAGCTATGAGTGGAAATCATCCGAGGATGGCAAACACTACAAGAAAATGGTAGAAGACAATCGGATTTTTACATTCCTTATTGGGCTAAATGCTAAATTTGATGAAGTACGAGGCAGGATCATTGGACGTCAACCACTGCCATCAATGGGTGAGGTCTTTTCTGAAGTTCGACGAGAGGAAAGTCGCAGACTTGTGATGCTTGGAAAGAAAGTATCAACGGGAGCTATAAATATGGAGACTTCTGCCCTTGTTACATGTGAGGCAAATGCAAGCCAGAAAAGAAATGAAAAGCCTTCTGTTTACTATGATGTTTGTGAAAAACCTTATCACACTCGTGAAACTTGCTGGAAAATTCATGGTAAACCAGCAAATTGGAAAAGTAAACAAAAGGGCAGATTCAATCGAAACCCAACAGCTCATGAAGAACTGGTTCATCCGTTCAACAAAGAACAAGTGGATTATCTTCTGAAACTATTGAAATCCAATTCAACATCATCTGGTAGTCCTAATACTTCTTTGGCTCAAACAGGTGACTTCTTTAAAGCCTATACTTGTCGTTCCAATTCTCTCGATTTTCCTTGGATAACTGATTCAGGAGCATCTGATCACATGACAAATTCTCCCCATTTTTTTCAAACTTATTCTCCTTGTTCTGGTTCAAAAAAGGTTAGGATAGCTTATGGTTCTTATTCTGCCATAGCAGGTAAAGGTTTAGTTCAACTGTCCAATGCTATCACTCTTAAATCTGTCCTTCATGTTCCTAAGCTCAATTGTAACCTTTTGTCAGTCAGTAAATTGTCCAAGGACTCTAACTGTCTTGTTATTTTTTTGAATCTCACTGTGAATTTCAGGAACAGAGCTCGGGGAAGATGATTGGTAGTGCTAAGTTGATAGATGGCCTCTATTACTTTGACAATGACTTTTCAAACAATAAAGCAGCTCAAGGGTTGATTAGTACTAGTTCTAACTCTGCTAGAGGGCAAATTATGTTATGGCATCTTAGATTAGGACACCCGAGTTTTCCTTATCTGAATAAACTATTTCCTACACTGTTTAAAGAATTAAATTGTTCTTCTTTCTATTGTGAGAGCTATTTTTTTATCAAAAAGTCAGCGTACTACTTATCTCCCTAGACCTTATCAAGCATCAAAACCATTTTATCTAATCCATAGTGATGTTTGGGGTCCCTCTAGGGTGACAACAATTTCTGGAAAAAGATGGTTTGTAACTTTTATTGATGATCACACCCGTTTGTGTTGGGTATACTTGATGAATGACAAATCAGAGGTTGAAAAATTGTTCAAAGATTTTTATGTGATGATTGAAACTCAATTTCAAACAAAAATTGGGATACTTCACAGTGACAATGGCATTGAATACTTAAAAGGAATTTTAGGGAATTCTTCACCAATCTACATGTGTTGACACTCCTCAACAAAATGGAATTGCTGAGAGAAAAATAAACATTTGCTTGAAGTTTCTCGTGCCATTATGTTTTCTACAAATGTTCCCAAGTATTTGTGGGGAGATGCGGTCTTAACAGCATCTTATTTAATTAATAGAATGCCTACTCGTGTCCTTAACCATGCGACACCTCTGAATTGTCTAAAATCATTTTTTCCAAACACTCGTATTTATTCTGACATTCCTTTGAGTATTTGGGTGCACTGTTTTTGTTCATCTACCTAGTAGATTTCGGTCTAAATTGGATCCTCGTGCAGAGAAGTGTATTTTCGTTGGTTATGCTCCGCATAAAAAAAGGTTTCAAATATTTCAACCCCATAACAAGAAAATATTCTGTCAGTATGGATGTTACTTTTATTGAAGATCAGCCTTATTTTCAAAAAAAATTCTTCAGGGGGAGAAAGATGGTGAACAAATTTTTTGGCAGACCTCTACCTCAGATTCTCTACCCATACCTATTGTCTCACATGACAGTAACTTGAATGTTGAGATTTTTGGCCAAGGAAATGATATTCTAGAAACAAAGAAACAGGTTCCTAGTCCTCACCAGCAGCAATTAAATCCTGAACTTCTAGTTTATAGCAGAAAAAAACTTGTCAAAGAAATAAAGTGCCTACTGTTGCAACCGAGCACTGCCAACCAGAGGACCCGAGTAATGACTCACTGAATATTCAAGGTACATTAAACTCTACTTTGCCTGCTATTACCCCCAATAATTCAGATATTGATGCTCCCATAGCTATTAGAAAAGGAACTCGAACTTGCACCCAACACCCGATTGCCAAATATCTATCATATGAAAAACTTTGTCCCAATCATAAAGCTTTTACTTCAAATATATCTCACTTATTTGTTCCAAGAAATATTCAGGAAGCACTAGATGATCAAAATTGGAAATCGGCAGTGTTGGAAGAAATGAATGCACTTGAAAAAAATAAAACATGGGACATCGTTGACTTGCCCAAAGGAAAAAGGACTGTTGGATGTCGATGGTTGTTCAATATTAAGTGTAAAGCAAATGGAAGTGTGGAGCGATACAAAGCATGTATTGTGGCAAAGGGCTTTACGCAAACCTACGGCATTGACTATCAGGAGACTTTCGCCCCTGTAGCAAAAATACATTCTATTCGAGTCTTGTTATCATTGGCTGTTAATTTGAATTGGCAATTACACCAGCTGGACATAAAAAATGCGTTCTTGAATGGAGACTTGGAAGAAGAGGTGTTCATGAGCCTACCACCTGGGTTTCAGGGAAAGTATGATCAGAACAAAGTTTGTAGACTCAGAAAGTCTCTATATGGTTTAAAACAATCACCGAGGGTCTGGTTTGAACGTTTTTTAAAGGCTGTGAAAGCTCAAGGGTATTATCAGAGTCAGGCAGACCATACTATGTTCTATAAACACAGTAAAAAAGGGCAAATTGCTGTCTTAATTGTATATGTTGATGATATAATTTTGACAGGTGATGACTTTGAAGAATTGGCAAGACTAAAATAGAAACTGGCTGAAAGTTTTGAAGTTAAAGACTTGGGAACTTTGAAATACTTTCTCGGAATGGAGTTTGCTAGGTCAAGAGGAATATTTGTGAATCAGCAAAAATATGTTCTTGACTTACTCAAAGAGACGGGACAACTTGGGTGTAAAGCTGCTGATACTCCACTTGAAGCTAACTTGAAGTTAGAGGAAGCCAAACCTGAGAATGTGGTTGATAGAGAGAGATATCAAAGGCTGGTAGGAAGACTAATTTATTTGTCTCATACTCGCCCTGATATAACCTTTGCAGTTAGTATGATAAGCCAATTCATGCACTTTCCTGGACAGGAACACTTTGATGCAGTAAACAGAATTTTAAGGTACTTAAAGGGTTCACCGGGCAGAGGACTTATGTTCAAGAAACGAGATCAGTTGATTGTGGAAGTGTATACTGATGCCGATTGGGCAGGTAGCACCATTGATAGACGATCTAATTCAGGGTATTTCACATTTATTGGAGGAAACTTAGTCACTTGGCAGAGTAAGAAACAAAACGTAGTGGCAAGGAGCAGCGCAGAAGCAGAATTCAGAGCTCTAGCCAATGACATATGTGAAGTTATGTGGTTAAAAAAACTCCTTGAAGAGTTAAAAGTAACTTTTTCTCCTCATATTAAGGTTTATTGTGATAACAAGGCTGCCATTTCAATTGCTCACAATCCAGTTCTTCACGATAGAACAAAGCATGTTGAAGTTGACAAACATTTTATCAAGGAAAAGCTTGATAGTGGTATAATTTGTATCCCTTACATCCCTACCAAGGAACAAGTTGCTGACATCTTGACTAAAGGGTTACCCAAAGGACAGTTTGAAGTGTTAAGAAGCAAGCTAGCTATGGATGATATCTACAAGCCAGCTTGAGGGGGAGTGTTGAATAAAATATTGTCTATTGTATAGGAGATTTTGTAGTTTAAATAGGCCCTGTTTTTAGGGATTTGTTTAGTCCTTTAATTATGTATAGATTTGTTTCCTTTGGGATTCTCCTTGTAAACTCTATTTAAGAGTTTTGTACTCTGTTATATTCAATAAGGTAGTATCATCGTTTTCTAGACTATACCATTGTGAAAGCATGATCATTAACCACATTATAAGAGATATTTACATGAGCATATAAAATGATCACAACAAACACTTATTATCATACCTATGTCAAATCTCCATCCTTCAATCCATGCAATTCTTTTTGCACTATATTTTGATAAAAAAAAAATTAGATATTATTTTTCATCAAAATTAGAAAAAGACATGGCATGCTACTTACATATGTTTCTTCTGTTTCCGAACAAATCTTAAAATCAATCGACCAAAGTCAATAACATTTATTCCTATAGTAGTTTTCCATCCCAGACAAATTAGTTGCAGAATTCTAGCCTTTCAATTTCATTATTCACATGTAAAATTAGATTAAAATATAAGTAACACCAATAAATCAATTTAAAATTTTGAAATAAAACATATGTATGACAAAATATACTATTTGTCATCCAGTTTTCCGATCTTCTGAGTTAGTTGCTTTTACATCTTGAGTAGCAACCGTTATATCATCTTCAAAGGTCGTGGATATCCGTAGGCGGCCATCTGCATATGAAGAAAATTTACATGAAGATTATTACGAATATATATACAGTTTTTTTATTTAAAAAATAGAATGTGTAAACTTTTTGTGTTATAATAAAGAGGAAATTAACAAAATCTTACTACTTATGGTCCATTAATATTCGGTAGTAGAACATCCTTGTAGACGACATTTTTAGTATATACGCCATGACGTCTCTCTAATTTGCTATCTTTTACCAAGATTTTTGTGAAATGTTGGGAAACTCCTCTTGAAAGTGCTACGTATAATTTCTCATGATTAAAGACATGATTGCGTAGAAAGATGCCGACAAAAGGTATTGTTTGACCCTGTGCTTTGTTTATTGTGAGAGCGAAACTCAATCGTATTGGAAATTGTTTGTGTGTCAACTCAAATGGCAATTCAGAATTTTCTTCACTTTTCAAAGGCATTCGATGTAGGAAATATCTTGTACCCTTTGTGAGGTCTTGTTATGATCTCGGCATCTATGAAATTTCTTCTTAGATTGCTGCATATTAACCTTGTCCCATTACATAGTCTCAGTTCGGTACTAGATTTCTCAACAGCATAATAGGGCAACCAACCTTTAATATAATTTTATGTGGTGACAAACCGCTTGGACTAAGATAATTTAAGAACTCTTCTTGGAAAAGGTTGTTGGTATCTTCTTCAACAGTATCCCAAGATGTGCACTCAGTCTTTTCTCCTGTAAATATTGAAATGAGGATCTCATTGATTTCATCGACATCAACATTCTTAGGGGTAATAATGGCTCTGTCAACCATATATTTTGCATCATTCACTTGTTCTATCATATTTAAGAAAATGGAATCAATCAACTGGAAAATTGATTGTTCACCTTCCCAAAGGATGACCATCGAATCTGGTAATTTTATGAAATCACCATTTACAGTAGATTGCAAGCCATCGCTTATGCGCAGAAACAACTGCGAGAACTCAATCTTGCTCAGATCTCATATTTTGTTGAATGTGTATAATATCGATATAATTCCAAAATTTCGATCTAGAAATGCTTGCATTAATTTGCTCCCGTATCGATCCTCGACAACAGGTAGCACTTGACGGAAGTCTCCATCAAAAACCATAGTTTTTCCTCTGAATGGTAATGCATTTCCATAATATATGAAAAGTTTTATTCACAGATTCGAAAGAATAACGATTAGCCATAGGAGCCTCATCTCATACTACAGCTAATTCACGTCTTATTAACTCGTCAAGATTTATTTGTTTTTTGATGGTGCAAAGGGTTTCTGCTATTGTACTAAGTGGGATTTTGAGACGTGAATGTGTTGTTTTTCCGCATGGTAACAATGTTGAAGCTATTCCAAAAATTGTCACTGCAATTACAATTTTACTATTCTTTCTTAAATGAGCAAATATTGTGCGGTATAAGAAAGTTTTCCCAGTTCCCCCCGAACCGTCAATAAAATATAGTTTTGAATTATTGCTCAGACTACTTTCAATCGAGTCAAATGTCATCTGTTGTTGAGAATTCAAATGTTGAACTGATCTTAATTTTTCATCTGTAATTTCAATAGATAGCTCATCTTCAATAATCCTTGGGAGTAGCAAGGTGTCAAGAAACTCTATACTTATTGAGGGCAAGTCAAACTCTTCAAGTGTTCTTCTATATTGATGCAACAATCTTCTTAACTCAAGCGACAATTTGTTTTGTAATAAAATGATGATTTGTTGTTGTTGAGCGACCATAATCCTCAGACATGTATGGGTGGAATTCATTCCAAAGTTCTCGAACTTGTGTTGGCTGACAAAATACCAATATTGAAAAAACAATCTGCGTAGCGAGGATGATATTTTTACAACACATGCTTCTTGTAAGCATTGATGAACATGATCGTCACGCGGAAGTAATCCTCGCCTTTCAGCCGCCTCTTTAAATGTGGGACATATGATTTCATCCGCAGTCTTCAATTTTTCAAAAGACTTATCTAATATGGTTTAGAAGGATACGAAGATGAAATCTTTCACCTTCAGACGATGAAACAACATATATTCACCCTACAAGTTTACTCGACCCTGTTTGTGGAGCCCATTTATTTTGATTTTTTCCCCATCCATAATGTCGTGGGAATTCATGATACATATATTTTCCTCTCAAGGTAGGCTCACAATTGGCTTTGAAAAATTCCGTGAGCATGGTCTTAGAGTTGCCATAATCTGCAAGTATATCACTTACATGTTCACGTGATTTGAAAATAATTGACTGTTGATTTGGTAAATCCATTTACATAATGTTGTATTTTATCAGAGTTTTGCTGATTACGTAACTTCATTGCCACTCTATCAGGTCATTTATGAATATATTTGTATATATATTTGACACGTTTTATCCCACCGCATACTTCAAAATTTATATGACAATCATACTTCATCAAGAGCAATGGGTTATATGGGATAACCCAACCATTATCAACCATAATCTGGCCATTACCCGTAATCGGCATTGGAGCAGCCTCACGTCTCCGGTAAACGTATGAATCATTTCCCCGAGTAATGCACGACCAAAATGGTTTTGAAAATTTCTTTTTACAGATACCATCTACCATACATGGAATCTTATGATTGAATGATCCACAAGGTCCATGCATCATGTGGTGGAGAATTGATTCGCAAAGTTTGGGTTCCTCATTTCTTGATGATATTTTAGCACGAACAACTGAATTAAAATCATCCGGGGTACGCAGTTTATCAATGTTTTCAAAAATAACCAACATGTGGACATGTGGTAACCCTCTCTTTTGGAACTCGGTGACATATGAATATGAGAGAACCTTCCCTAAAACCCCTCTCTCCACGATATCTTTTTTAAATTCTTAAAATTTTGCTCTGAATACCCTTGTTATTAGATCTGGACGATATTGAGGTTGTTGGCCAGGTAGTAGTTGAACCTTTATCTCATTTCAATGTGGATTGCATGTCATTGTAAGCATTAAATCTGGCTTACCATATGTTTGAACCAAAGTCATGACATCCTGATATCTTTGATACATATCACGTGGACCACCAGTGAAGGATGAGGTCAATATAAATCTACGTCCAATATTTCATGCATTATGTGATTGTTAAACGTATGTAATAAGTCAATAACAATTAAGTTAACAAACATTATGTATTGATTACTTTGGCACATCTGCATTGTTTTCATCGCAATTTAAACAATCTTGTAGGACTTGATAAAGCTCCGATCGAATATTTTGTTGTTTTGTGTGTATCCAATGTAGTCTCTGCATCTCGATTTTGACATATTTATCAACCACATATAGTTGTAGTAGGCGACCTCCACGAAACAATAATGATGAGGAATTTCTTCTTATCTATATATGTTTACATGGGTCATTAGATTAGTAATATATTTAAAATATAATTTGTTATTTAGATATTTATATTAGTTTAGTAGATTATTTTTATTTTGATTTGTGATTGTTGCTAACCTGTAAGATGAAGGCGTAGTAGTCTAAGCATGTAAGTGGAGTTCCATCAAGATTTCGAGTATTAATATCCCAACCATATATACCATATGGTAGAAAAAGGGGATATTGTAAAGGATCATAATAGCCAGCTACGTTATGAATTTTTGTAAGATGCCCATTGACACCTTCAACAACAATATCCCTACCACTTGAGTTTTCCATACCCTCATTGTCCGCAATTACTACTGCAACTTCAGATGCCGTTGGAAGACTCTATTGGCGTTGGTTGGGTTTTTGTTGCTTGATTATTAATCTACATGCTGCTTGATTATTAATCTACATGTAGGTATATCATGACGCTGACCAATTTGTCGGAACACTTTTACAAATGGATTGTACCGATCAAAAACAGTTTGAATCTTTAACAACATTTCTCGTTGAAGTTCTTGGTTTTTTGAAAGCCTGTTGTCGATTTCATTATCTGTATCTACAATCCATATTTGCATATATATCGGCCTACTATTCACATTTTGCATAAGACTGCCAATGTTATGGTATATTGTACCTTGTGCACGAAACACATAAATCCCGTGTGCACCAGTTGCTAATGTTTCATCTATGTTAACTCTCATTGATGTGAATGAGAACACATGATTGTACAACCTTATGTATTGCCTAAAATGTCTTCATTCTTCATTTTCCGAAACAAAAAATGCTCTAATTCGTTTGATGATAGTATTGGATCCAATTTCGTACGTCCATTTCTACAACAAAGATGAGATGTTTCACCATGAAACAATAAAGCTTCACAGTGTGGGCAATAAGTTGGCTGGGGAAGCATGAATTGGTCATGCGTTCTTGTCTCTTCGAAATTTCTAGCTAGATTATGATACCGTTGTAGACGTGAACGTCTAGACATATTATTTGCAGTCCTATTGTAGTAATATAATACCCTGCAATTGTATAATGTTAAACTTTTGAGGAAGTGTAAAGAACAAGTTACATTTTTTGTTCAGTGAGCTAGTGATTTATTAACAGAGGATAATATATACTTTATTTTAAATGAGATGCTTTTTTACCAATGTATGTCATTACATTACATAACATTATGTACCGATTCTGAGTTGTGTAAAGTAATTGTTATTTAGGTAAATTCATTTAGAAGAAGATAATTATGGTTTCTTTGATTTTGTTATTGATCCTGTGTGTTTAATGTTTTTAATTTTAGTTTCATTTAATTTTTACGTACGTAAGTACTTATCTTGGACCAATTAACAACCAATAGTTAATATACTTAAGATTTTCTTATAATAAATTTTGTATGCAAATAATTTAATATAAGATTACCTCACATTTTAGTTTCAATTAATTATGACGTAACTTATCTTGAACCAATAAGTTTCTATTATGTAAAATCAATTACATTAAGTTAAAGATCTTCTTAGAATAAGTTTTTTATGAAAATAATTTCAATAGGATTCCAATTCATTTGAGTTTCATGAATTCTTATGTAACTTATCTTGAACCAATATTTTCTATTACGTAAAATTACATTGAGTTAATATACTTAAGATCTTCTTAGAATAATTTTTGTATGAAATAATTTAAATATGATTGCCACTATTATTTTATGCGTATGTACGAAAATAATATAATCAAATCAAAATATCAAAAAAAATTCTGATTAAATGGTTTTTTGGGGGGAAAAACACGTGCGCTCTTACGTACGTAAAAGAGAGTGTGAATCCTTTTCATATGTTTTTTAATCAGAAAAAACATGTGTGCACTTACGTAAAAGATAGTGCGATGCATTCATATGGTTTTTAATCAAATATATCCTACTGACAATTAATTTGATTAATTTCATGAAAATTATTTTGGATGTTTTTGAGAACGTAATTTAAATAACATAAATACCATATTACTAATTTTTTTAGTATTTCATTAAATATAAATTAAATGATTATATAATAAGTTTAGTTATATTCATTGTGAAAAATTAAATTAAATACAAATTGAAAGGATAATTATTCCTTGATATCTTTCCATGTTTTGAAAGATTATAATAACGGTAAATTACTCTAAAATACCTAAAGCCAAATACAAGTTTCCAACCGGTCCCTTTGTTAGATAAATTGTGTTCCAACTCTCTGACACAATGATTTTATGTTTTTCAACTCCCCAAGCCCATCTAAAATTCCATAATACCCTCCATATTTTTGGAAACCCAAAAATACCCTTTCTTTTATCTTATCCTTTTCTCTTTCCTTCTTCTAACTTGGTCCCGTTTGGTTTCAAAAGTCAGGCCATAAAAACATTTTTTTAAGTGCTTTTCAGTTAAGAAGGTGTTTGGTTGACCAAAAAAAAGCTTAAATAAACACTTTTTAAGTCAAAATTAGAGTTTTTTCAAAAGCCAAAAATTGTAGCTTAAAAAAGTGATTTTTTAAAAAAATGTCTACCAAATCCAAACGGGGCCTTAATGTTCACACACACACACACACACACACAAAAATATATATATATATATATATATATATATCAAATAAATCCACCATAAAACAAAATTTGACGTAGGTTTGAAGCTATTGAGGAATTAATCTGAAAAAATAAGTAAAAAATAAAAGGCCGATGGAATTACTCTTGTTCATTCCAACCTAATTTATGTTGCATTTCTTGATTAACTTGTCAAAAAATATTTTTTTTAAACTTATCTTTGTATATGTTCTATTACCATTTATTTTCTTTAACTTTTTAATATCTTCTTCATTGTGATTATGCAGATATATATGTCTCTTTTTCATTGTTGAAATTTATTTTAATATTATTTTTATGCAGTTGTATTTTTTATTTGATTTTTTTTCTCATGATACATGCTACGAAAAAAATAATAGTTTCAAGATTAAAATGTGAAAAAATCAAGACTTAATATAGAGAAAATTAATAGTTATGTATGTGGAGGTATTTTTTATACAATGAAGAACAAAATTCATTCCTAAGTTTTTGTAATTTAAATTCCAAATATTTGAATAATGTGGTAAATTCAATAAAGAAAAAATCTTTTTTTTAAAAAAAATAATCATGATTTATGAAACGATCACTTGTGCGAATATTAATACATATGAAGAAACCGGCCTTTCATGTGTGAATGAAATAAATAGAAACAAAATTTAATTTTTCTAAGAGCATCTGCAATGCTATTTTGTTATTAACACAACAACACTCTCCACGTCATCAAAAATCGTGGGTTTCACTGTTAATAACACGTACATTTTTTCACTCACAATCCTATTAACATTAACACTCATTATTTATGGATATCACATTCCACTCAATAACATAAAATTATTTTATATTAAATAAATAAAGTTTATATATATTTTAAAATATTTAAAATATATTTATTTTTTAAAATAATAATCTTATTTTTTTAGTTTTAATTATATTAAATTAAAAAATAATAATAAATTATTTAATATTGTATCTCTCACCTACATTTTTTTTTAACATTTACACTCATTATTTTTGAGTCCTACTAAACTCAATCATCTTAAATTATTTTATATGTTTTCAAATATTTAAATTATTATTATTTTTAAAAAAAATCTTAATTTTTAACCAAATAATTTTATTAATTTTAAAAAATATTATTATTATTATTATTTTTATTAAATATTTGAATTATTTTAAAATTAATTCGGATTTAAATAAAAAATGTATAAAATAAAACCATTTGATGACAACGTTCAATTCAAAACTTGTGGATATTGTTAAAAGTCAAAGTACAAGAATGTCCTTTTTGGGTATCAATGAAAATAAATTGGATATCAAAACACATAAATTATTAGTTATTTAAATATATAGGAACATTTGATGTTAGGTTTCATTAAAAAAAAACATAAGTACTATTTTTGAAATATAGGTACAAAAGTTTCTAATTTAACTATTTAAGTATCATTTATAATAAATAGAGAGCTATAACACATAAATTGAGTATTCGAATATGTGAGACAATTTTAACATTGTTCAATTTAAAAATTTTGGGTAATATTTTGTGAAATCTACGTACAAAAATATATAATTTGGGTAATAATTATAACAAATTGGATATTTGAATGTATAAAACTATTTGATCAATATTCAATTAAAAAATATTGGGTACTATTTCGTAAATCACACGTATTTATTTTCGATAACAATTAGTAAAAGTTGAGTACTAAAACATATAAATTAGGTATTCCGAATGCATGGAACCATTTGATGTCAATGTTCAATTCAAAAATTTTGGGTATTCTTCCATGGAATCAAATCAATTGACAAGTATGTAATTAAAGAGTTACATAACTAAATAAGGATAACTAAATAAGGAACATATGTAAGTAAATGGAGTACATTTAGGTACAAATAGAGTATATATAGGAGCCAACATAGCTCATTCTTATAAAATTTGAGTATCTGGTGGAAATATTGTGGTTTTTGACGAACGTGGATGTCATTGATTACAAAACACTATTGTAGATGATTATTTTAAATATCGAATTATGAATAAGATGTTTACCCAAAACATAGATTAAGATTAAAGAACATTTTATCGAATTCATGGTAATTAGTTATGAATACCTATGGAATTATAACATGATATTACTTCAACTATGGAACACCAATATTCCAACTATTAGTGGTAAATGTTGGTATATGTTTGAGATATTAAAACCATATAATATCTACTCAAAAAAGTTCCACTTATATCAATTCACAAGTATAATATAAGTTTTAATTAAACACTTGAAGAAGGTAAAAATTTAAGTAAACTAGGTACTATTATATTAAAATATAGTACAGAACGGGATGAATGAAGCACATATTTATAAAATTTCAGTAGTTACACAAAAAACTACACTAATATCAAGTGACAAGATTATAATGAAAGAGCTAAATAAGGTACATATGTAAATAAATCAAGTACATCCAGATACAAATATGGTACATATAGGAGCCAACATAGCACATTCTTAATTTGAGTATTCGGTGGGAATATTATAGTCTCCGACGACCGTGAATGTCATTGATTACAAAACACTATTCTATACGATTATTTTAAATATCGAATTATGAATGAGATGTTCACACAAAAACAGAAATTAAGATTAAAGCACATGTGATCAAATTCCTGGTAAGTAGTTATGAATATCCATGAAATTATTACATGATACTACTTGAACTAGAGAACACTAATATTTTAAAAATTGGTGGTGCATGTTGATATATGTTTGAGATACTAAGACCACATAATATTTACTCAAATGAGTACATCCAGGTACAAATATGGTATATATAAGAGCCAATTAAGTATAAAATATCGAGGATTGGGCACATAACCTAAGGGAAATAACATGCAACTAATTAATATATAAGAGCTATGAAAAAAACTTATTACCATCATTTTTATCTTTTCGCAACAAGATACTATCAACTTCATTATTGGTACAAAATAACTTATTTTTGGCACAAAATGACCCAAATTTGGGACAATCAGGACCCAATTAAGTATAAAAAGTCGAGAAATAAGCACATAAACTTAGGGTAACAACATGCACATCTTTTGAATACTTGCAACTAATTAATACATAAGAGCTATGAAAAAAAACTTCTTACCATCATTTTTATCTTTTGGCAACAAAGCACTATCAACTTAATTATTGGTACAAAATAGCTTACTTCTGGCACAAAATGATCCTAATTTGGGACAATCAGGATCCAATTAAGTATACAAAGTCAAGAAATGAACACATAAAATCAGGGTAACAACATGCACGTTTTTTGAATACTTGCAACTAATTAATACATAAAAGCTATGAAAAAGAACTTATTACCATCATCTTAATTTTTTTGGCAACAAGGCACTATCGACTTAATTATTGGTACAAAATAGCTTAATTTTGGCATAAAATGACCTAAATATGGGATAATTAGAACCCAATTAAGTATAAAACATTTAGGACGGATCAAACATGCGACCAAATTCTTGGTAAGTGGTTCATGAATGTTTATGAAATATTTATATGTTATGACTTCAACTAGATATCACTAATATCCCAATTTCCAACTTATTTGTACCAAATTAGTTAAAGTACTATTTATACCGGATTCATATTATATTGTACTTGAAATAAGCACTTTTGTGCCAATGATTAATACGATATTATTTTGTTCTTAAAAAGATACAAATAATAAGAAGTTATTTTTCTGATTCTTATGCATTAATTAGATAAAAGAGTTAAAAAAAGAGCACATTGTTTTACGAAGATTACATGTTAGGTTCTTTGCGTTTTGTACCTAATTGAGTACTATTTATAACGAATTCATATTATTTTGTATCTGAAATAAATAATTTTGTGCCAGTAATTAAGGTTATAGTATTTTGATTTTGAAAGATACAAAAAAAAAAAAGTAAGAAGTTATTTTTCCTCACTCTTATGCATTAATTAGATAAAAGGTTCAAAAGAAATGCGCATTGTTCTCCGAATATTATATGTTCGATTTTTCATAGTTTGCACCTAATTAAGTACTATTTATAACAAATTCATAATATTTTGTACTTGAAACAAACAATTTTGTGCTAGTAATTAAGGTGATAGTATTTTGTTTTTAAAAGATACAAGTAATAGTAGGAAGTTATTTTTTCTAAGTTTTATGCATTAATTAGAAAAAATATTTCAAAAGAAGAGCATGTTGTTATCCGAAGATTATATGCTTGATTCCATGCGTTTCATAACTCGTTAACTACTATTTATACCTAACTCATATTATTTTGTACTTGAAATAAGTAACTTAGTGTTAATAATTAAGGTGATAATAATTTTTTTTTGAAAGATACAAATAATGATAAGAATTTAATTTTTATATGTCTTGTGCATTAATTAGAGAAAATAGTTTAAAAGAAGATCACATTGTTCTCCAAATATTATATGCTCGATTACATGTGTTTTGTACCTAATTAAGTGTTATTTATACTGAATTAGATTATTTTGTACTTAAAATAAATAATTTTGTGCAAGTAATTAAAGTGATAGTATTTTGTTTTGAAAGATACAAATAATGGTAAAAAGTTATTTTTTCTCACTTTTATGCATTAATTAGATAAAAAAATTCAACAAAAAGAACACATTATTCTCCAAATATATATGCCCGATTTTCTCCGTTTTATACCTAATTAAGTACTATTTATACCGAATTCATGTTCTGTTGTACCTGAAATAATCAATTTTGTGCCAGTAATTAATGTAATAATATTTTTGTTTTTTGAAATTATTTTTATACGTCTTATGCATTAATTAGATAAAAGATTTAAAAAAAAATCATGTTTTGTAGACTAAATTAGTACGTATACTTAATTTGTAAGATATATGTCTTGTGCATTAATTAAAGAAAATAGTTTAAAAAAAGATCACATTGTTTTCCAAATATTATATGCTCGATTTCATGTGTTTTGTACCTAATTAAGTATTATTTATAATGAATTCGATTATTTTGTTCTTAAAATAAATAATTTTGTGCAAGTAATTAAGTGATAGTATTTTGTTTTGAAAGATACAAATAATAGTAAAAAGTTATTTTTTCTCACTTTTATGCATTAATTAGATAAAAAAATTCAAAAAAAAAGCACGTTGTTCTCCAAATATATATGCCCTATTTCCTCCGTTTTATACCTAATTAAGTACTTATTTATACCGAATTCATATTATGTTGTACCTGAAATAATCAATTTTGTGCCAGTAATTAATGTAATAATATTTTTGTTTTTTGAAGTTATTTTTATACGTCTTATGCATTAATTAGATAAAAAAGTTAAAAAATCATGTTTTGTAGACTAAATTAGTACGTATACTTAATTTGTAAGATATTATGTTTGAATTATCATATATTTTTTAATATATATTTGATATGGTTATGTTTAGTGGACTGAAACCATGGTCATAATCTTATTTCTCAATTCTTACTCATTAAATATATACTTACGAGTTAGTATGTAGTAATACAAAAATCGTTTCAATAATTATCGATGATTTTAATTTTTTATATGGATCAACTTAAAATCTATAACGCTTTATCAATTTTGATCATTATAGCAAAATAATAGTTTTTCGTATCACAATTATCAGATTTTGTGTCATCGATCCAATTTTTTTAGACAAACTTGATAAACACGGATACTATTAATAATTTGTTTTCATAATTCTTTACTAATTAAATATTTGTAAGGCATCACCTCAATGCTCCTAATTTTGCACTTAAATTTCCCTAAATTGCACATAATTCACGACATATATATAGTTTTTGAAGTTTAACATTTTATATTATAATTTGCACATTTTTGCCAACAATCCCATGGTGACATAAAAGTGATTTTTTTAATATTCACAATATACCTTGTTAATGAAAAATAATACTCAATAATGTCATCTCTACGCACCAATTTAAAAAATAAAAAATAATAATAAACATTGTACAGTTCACAAAGTAATTGATGTATGGAAAAATATTTTCTTGATAAATTATTATTATTTTAATTTCATAGACTCCTACAATAAGTTATTTAAACAAAATAATGATCGTATATTTATTACTTGATAATGAAATAAATATTTTATAATTCTAAATTTTAGCAAAAAATGATAAAAAAAAAAACGATACCATAAATAATAGAGTAAAAGAACATATACATAAATTGGAAAATAGTGAAAAAATATTGAAGATAGGGGTAGTTTTGTCAATTTACGCAAGAAGGGAGTTAAAACAAAAAAATATATGCACAAGGGATTGCAGATAAAAAAATATAGATGTGGGGACTGATTCCAAAGTTAAGTTTGGACATAGGTACTGAATCTTAATTGGCCCTTATAATAACCATGAATTGGGATTAAATCCCCAAACCCAGTCCCCTTGTCAAGCAAAATACATTTTCAATTCTTGAGCCATTTCGTTTGTTTGTTTAAGCTCCCTAAATGAACCATTTTACTTATTTATCCTCCAATTGCTCATGTCACCTGCTCCATCTCTTTTCTTTTTTTATTCTCCTTTCCATCTTTCATTTCCATATCCCTTCGTCTCCTCGGAAAAAAAAAGTGGAAGACATTTAATTGGTATCTGTGAGCTTCTAAATTCTTGGCAGCAAAATTTTCGAAGAGCCTTAAATTGAAACTCTTGAATCCATCTTCGTTTTTTAGGAGTCTACTTCGAAGACCAGAAAATGTCTTTGTTCTACTACGAAGCAACAACATTGAAGAATCTTGAAGCTAGTTTCATTGTGAAAATTGAAAGGTTTGGACGCAAAATCTCAAATTTTATAAATTTTACAAGCTTGTAGCTTTATTATTAGGTACTAATTCGTTTAGAAAATTATTGATTAACCGGAGAAAATCCCTATTATTTCACAAAAAATTTTGGCAGAATATCTGCCTAAATAATTTTGTAAAAAGAATACTTAATTCGATCGATTTTATAGAAAAATAACTATATAGAGAATAAATTAACATACATGTTATATCGTATTGGACTCCTTATATTTTCCTTACTTTTTCTGTGCAGAGTTCTGAATAAGGAATCCACCTCTGCCTCGCACCCGCCTAGTTGTGTATATATATATATATATCTCCAGAAACTTATTCATTCACAAAAAAACACACACAAAAAATCAAATATTAATATTAATGAATTTTTGAATATATATCTGTGTATATATTGAAGGAAGAAGAAGAATAAGAGCATAAAAAATAAAGAAGAAGCAATGAAAAATGGAAGCAGCAACAATATTTACACATGATAGAGATACCATCACACACTTTACACACACACACCTTTTGTTTCATTTCCGAGTCATATTTATTTTGTGGACAACCTTTTGTGTTGACATATTATGTTGTTACGTATTTTGGACAAATTTTGTTGTTGCGTTTGTGTAATTTTTCTGTGTTACGTTTATGCTTTTTGTGATGGTGTTTGTGTTTTTTTTTTACACGTAGTTTTTCGTACAAATGACAACAACATATCGAAGTTGAGACAAAAAAAAAGAGTACAAATAAAGCGAAATTAGGTATAGTTATTTTACATATATGGTACTCAATGAACCCAAATCGGGTATACAACTAATGAACCAAAAAAAATGTCCAATTATGGCATGCAAATTAGTACCAAAATCGAAGGTCAGCTTCATCCATCAATGTCTCATTAGAACAATTAAAAGAACTACAAGGAGCACATTATCTTCCATCATCCTGCAATAATATCCAGAGTATAATAATCGCATTTTACAGTTGTCCTGCAATATGTACTTGATATATATTACCTTCCATCAGAAAGTACTGAAATGTGCTTGGTTTATCACGATCTGTACCTATATTATGCTAATATGTACTTGATATACATGCATTTGTACCACGATCTGAACTTCGAAAATTCCTCCGCGCGTGCTTCAGCGGGTAAAAAGTACCGCTCGTGCACATTATTTTCTGTTCAGGTGCTGATTTTCTTATATGGCGAGCTCGATCGGGTAAAAGTTACCGCTCGAGCGCATTGTTCTCGGTTTTGGTCTTCAAACTACCTCATGCACGCTCGAGCGGGTAAAAATGACAGCTCGAGCGTAATACTTTCTGCTCAATTTCCGAGATTACTTTCTTAAGCCTACAATTAAACCAGGAAAGATGAAAAGTATATTGCATGCATGAATAATAAATAAATCAAACATGAGCGGTCCTAATTACATGAAAATACATGAAAAATAGACTCAAAAATACCACAAAAATATGAATAACTACGACAGGTATCAACGCTCATACGTATTATATAGAGTTTGTACCTCGTGAAATTATTATGTATGCTTGTGAAATGAAATTGTTTACCTTTTATCAAAAAGTACGTACATGTTCTTGGTTTACCACGTTATGTACCTATAATATGCTCATATATACCCGGATTATATAGAGTTTGTACCTCGTTAAATTATTATGCTTACTTGTGAAATGACATTTTTTACCTTCTATCAAAAAGTAATTAAATGTTCTTGGTTTACCACGATCTATATCCATATTACGCTCATATGTACTTCATATACATGACTTTGTACCTCGTGAAATTATGATTTTTACTTGTGAAATGACATTATTTACCGTCTATTAGAAAGTACTAATGAAATATGCTTAGTTTACCACTATATGTACCTATAATACTTTTATATGTACTTGGATTAGATAGAGTTTGTACCTCGTGAAATTATTATGTCTACTTATGAAATGAAATTATTTACCTTCTATCAGAAAGTAGATAGAAGTACTGAAATGTGTTTGGTTTACCACGATCTGTACTTATGTTACACTCATATGTACATGATATACATGACTTTGTACTTGGTTAATTGTTTAGTTACAAATATGATTGATTACTTGGGATTTGAAATTAGTCTACCTTGTCTGACTAACTACTCAGAGATTTAAATATGTAAAACATATGCCAACATATCATTTCATGCTTTGGATATTGGTGGTCACTACATGAAATCATATCATTCAAGCATATCATAGACATTCTTGTAATATTTACAATGAAGTTGATCACATGTTTCATACTGATTCAAACATATCATAGACATTCTTATTCTCACAAGGGTGTACTCGATGTTGTACTCGATTGACTCTTACACATACCTGATTACATATTGTACGTACCCGATTTACTCGACTTTGTACCCTTAAGTAACAAGTAGTTCAATATTACATTATACTCTTGAATTGGCATGAGTGAAGATTTTTAGTCTAACTATGTTGTGGTTTATATATTTCGTACATATATACAAAAGAACACTTTGGTTTGGTTATTGGTGATCTATATATGAAGTCATGTTATGCACATATTTCATAGTTATTCATCCACTACTTACAAACAAGTTTATCTCATGTTTCATAAACTTAATCTAAGTTCTTGTGGGTACGTTCCAAAAGTCGTCCCACAATAAAATAAGTATTTGTAATGATGTTGTGTACGAAATCAATTTTGTCAACCACAATCGTTCAACTGAATACTCAAATTTGGTCTAATGGTTCTTGATTGACTCGGACATGTACCTTATGGTAACTTTAATGTACCGGATTTACTAAATTATGTACCTTACGATGGTACAAATTTATATCGGATCCTGTGATCGACTAACTCCTCGTACCCTATTTCAATTTCAATATACCAAAACTATGAAATTATGTACCTTATTGTAAATTTAATGTACCGCATTTACTAAATTATGTACCTGATCAACAGTACTAATTTATTAGATTATGTGATATATTGACTCCTTCCTATACGTACCCTATTTCAATTCCAATGTACCAAAACTACAAAATTGTGTACTTGATTATAACGTTAATGTACAAGATTTGCTAAATTATGTACCTTATGATGGTAATAATTTACCGGATCATGTGCTCGACTGACTCCTATACATATTTTATTTCAATTCCAATGTACCAGAACTACTAAATTATGTACCTGATTATAACGTTAATGTACAAGATTTGCTAAATTATGTACCTTATGATGGTACCTTATTTCAATTCACCCAAAACATAGATTAAAATTAAAGCACATTTTATCGAATTCTTGGTAATTAGTTATGAATGTCTATGGAATTATTACATGATATTACTTCAACTAGGGAACACCAATATTCCAACTATTAGTGGTGCATGTTGATATATGTATGAGATACTAAAACCATAGAATATCTACTCAAACAAGTTAAACTTATATCAATTCACAAGTATAATATAAGTTTTAATTACACACTTGAATAGGGTACATATTCAAGTAAATTAGGTACTATTATATTAAAATATAGTACATAACGGGGTTAATATAGCACATATTTATGAAATTTCGATAGTTAAACATATCAATTGACAATATTATAATGAAAGTACTAAATAAAGTACATATGTAAATAAATCGAGTACATCCAGGTACAAATATGGTACATATAGGAGCCAACATAGCACATTTTTTTATTATCAATTTTGAGTATCCGGTGGGAATATGGTAGTCTTTGACGAACGTGAATGTCATTGGTTACAAAACACCATTGTAGATGTTTGTTTTAAATATCAAATTATGAATGAGGTGTTCACGCAAAAACATAGATTAAGATTAAATCACATGTGATCAAATTCCTGGTAAGTAGTTATGAATATCTATGAAATTATTACATGATACTACTTCAACTAGAAAACACCAATATTTCAACAATTAGGGGTGCATGTTGATACATGTTTGAGATACTAAAACCATAGAATATTTTCTGAAACAAGTTCCACTTATATCAATTAACAAGTATAATATAATTTTTAATTACACACTTGAAGACGGTACAAATTCAAATAAATTAGGAACAATTATATTAAATATTGTACATAATGAGGTGAATATAACACATCTTTATGAAATTTCAATAGTTACAAAAAAAAGCTACACTAATATTAATTGACAAGTATAAAATGAAAGAGCTAAATAAGGTACATATATAAGTAAACCGAGTACATCCAGGTAAAAATATGGTACATATAAGAGCCAATTAAGTGTAAAATATCGAGGACCGCGCACACAACCTAAGGGGAATACCATGCAATTTTTTTTGGAAACATGTAACTAATTAATACATATATAAGAGCAATGAAAAAGAACTTTTAACCATTATTTTTATATTTTCACAACAAGACAATATCGACTTAATTATTGGTACAAAATAACTTACTTTTGGCACAAAATGACCCAAATTTGGGACAATCAGAACCCAATTAAGTTTAAAACATCGAGGACTGAGCACATAAACTCAGGGGAACAACATGCGCCTATTTTGAATACTTGCAACTAAATAATACACAAGAGCTATGAAAAAGAACTTCTTACCATCATTTTTATCTTTTGGCAACAAGATACTATCAACATTTTTGTTGGTACAAAATAACTTTCTTTTGGCACAAAATGACCCAAATTTGGGACAATTAGGACCCAATTAAGTATAAAATATCAAGAACTGAGCACAAAAACTTAGGGCAACAACATGCGCCTCGTTTAACTACTTGCAACTAATTAATACATAAGAGCTATGAAAAAGAACTTCTTACCATCATTTTTATCTTTTGGCAACAAGACACTATCAACTTAATTATTGACACAAAATAGCTTACTTTTGGCACAAAATGTCCCAAATATGGGACAATCAGAACCCAATTAAGTGTAAAACATCGAGGATGGATCACATAAACTTAGTGGAACAACGCGTGTCTCTTTTGAATACTTGCAATTAATTAATACATAAGAGCTATGAAAAAGAACTTCTTACCATCATTTTTATCTTTCGCAAGATGACATTATCAACTTAATTATTGGTACAAAATAACTTACTTTTAGTACAAAATGACCCAAATTGGGGACAATCAGAACCCAATTAAGTATAAAACATCGAGAATTGAGCACATAAACTTAAGGTAACAATATGCGCCTCTTTTGAATACTTGAAATTAATTAATGCATAAGAGCTATGAGAAAGAATTTCTTACCATCATTTTTATCTTTTGACAACAAGACATTATCAATTTAGTTATTGGAACAAATATCTTACTTTTGCACAAAATTACTCGAATTTGGAACAATCAGGACCCAATTAAGTATAAAACATCGCGAATCGTGCACATAACCTTAGGGGAATAACATGCACTTTTTTTGAAACACATGTAACTAACTAATACATAAGAGCACTGAAAAAAAAACTTTACCATCATTTATATTTTTTCGCAACAAAACACTATCAACTTACTTATTGGTACAAAATGACCCAAATATGGGACTATTAGGATTGAATTAAGTATAAAGCTTCAAGAACCGAGAAAATAAACTTAGGGGAACAAGATGCGCCTCTTTTTCGACTTTATCATTCTTTTTTCTTGTTTACAAAAATAAATTAGATATTTTAAATACAATATTTTGGATTTGTGTGATGATGAAATTTTGGATCAATCATTTTAATAATACAATACACAAATTGGAGATGGTGAATAACTTCTTGACCAACCAATCTCCAACCAATCTTAAATTGGAAATGTGGTCAATTTATTAGGTTAGCGACAAAACATTTAGATTTAGTAATTTAAACTTTGATTTTGAGTCACAAAGTATGCACACACACAAAAAAGAAAAAAAGAAAAGAAGAAGAAGAAGAAGCAATGCAAAAAATTGTGTATCAAATGACTATTACGTACATACACATTTGCTCATATTCAAATTTTTGCAACATTCATACCAACAACTAGTAGGCATTTGCTCATATTCAAAAAACAATTTTTTTTTTTTTTTTGCAGCATTTATACGAACAACTAGTAGGCATATAAGTTGATATGCCAATGCGAGAACCTATCGATCATATTCTAACTAATTACACAAAATATTTATTTAAAAATGAATAACACGCAATAAAGTTTAAAACTTCTAATTTATGTACTTTTGTTATATTTTTTTCAAATAATTTATTTAGTTTGCATTTGTTATCAAATATTTGAAAGTTTTACGGTAGTTACCATGGTTCTCTCACTAATTGGAGCATGAATTTTGGAAAAAATCTTGGATATAGATAATGATTGTTGATTATAATATATCCTTTATAAATCAAACATGATTCCATGAAACAAACAGAGAAGAAGAACTAAGATGAGTATGATAAAATAGGTTTGGGAAGAGTGAAAAAGAAGAAAACAAAAAAGAAAAAAATGAGATAAATTATTTGTAGGTGAATACGAAAATAATTAATTTGTACAAATTTAAGTTTATGATCTTTAAAACATCGATCATGATTCACGGGTAAAAGGGAGAAGATCTCCATGATAGATATGAAATAAGAGGAGTAGTCACGATGAAGAAGAAAAATCACAAGTATATGACAAACAAAGGCATTTTGGTATTTTAGATCCATTAGGGAGTTTAAATAAATTAATGTGTGGGGTCAAGGAGTTGAAATGTATTTTTTATGACACGGGGACTGAAAACATATTTATGTTTGTGTATAGGGATTTTAGTGCAATTTACCCTTATAATAATGTGTTTTGCCTTTCTAGGATTGATAGTTAAAATTGTGTTTCTTATCTATATGCTTGATATATTTTAAACTAGGAATAGTTTTGATTTGAATTGAGATAATATAATATTCCTAGATTTAAAATATGGTTTCTTGGACTTGAAGTTAAGATCTTTTTAAATATCTTATTTAATTGGTTGAGATATTTTAAATAGGAATTATTTTATATTGAATTATAGAATGATATATTCCTATATTTTAAAGAGCTTAAATATTTCTATATTTACTTGATTATTTTGTAGGAGATATTATGCACTTATCATAATATATTTTTATCTCCTAATTTAACTTATTTTTTGTTTTCTTATCATTGTAGATTCAAGTTTGAATTAAGGAAACAAGATCAAGACTCTTTTTGGAGATAAGTTGACACGCTAAAATAGAAGAAAGAACGTAGAGATCTGAGGCTTGGAGAAAAACTAGAGAGAGCGAGAGCAGAGAAACACATATACTGCACAAGAGAGAGTTTCACGTAGAAAATTCAGAGACACATTCATGAGAAATCAAGAGCTCTGAATTACATAAGAAGATTGGAGATTTCTGTATTGCCGTGAAGCTTTTCGAGAACACTTGAATATTACACTTGCAAAAGTGTTGATCGAAAGACCTTTTGTGGTTCTCGAATTTCGGCAATCAGGATCAACTCCATCTGGTTTTATCATTCTGCTTTTCATGATTTTCGTTGATGTCTTGAAGGTTTGAGAGCATTGAAGATTGGTGATCGAAGCTGTGTTGCTCTCGTATTTTGGCATCAAGGATCAACTCCTTTCTTGGGTTTTCTTGTTTTACTTTCAGTAGACTTTTAAGGGAGTTATTTTTATTTATTCTTTATTTTCTCATATGTTTTGAGAAAATTGATTTTTACAATAATTCATTAGTTTTAGAATTTGTAAAACTCTTTGATTATTTTCTAGTGAAAGTTTTTCCTTGAGGCACTGCAAGAGTATTTTATACTCTTGCTTAAAAAATCTGAGTCTGATTATTTGGTTGCTTATTTATTTTATTCATGCTTTCAAAAATTCTGATGCATGTTAATCAAGGTGTTATTGAAGATGTTGTCAACACCTAGTGACAACATCTGAATTTGTTTTATGTGCAGACTTTTATTACTTTAGTACTTGTGCATATTTACTCTTGAGTATTTTTACTATTGGTTTGCTGTTACTATTCATGTTTTAATATTTCCGCTGCATGTTGTGTAGGATGTTGTCAATACCTAGTGACAACATCTGATTCTGATAATTTTTATGAACCATGATATCTCTTACAAGTGGTATCAGAGCCTAATCTTGATACACTAAGACCTGATTCTGGATTATTTTTTTCAGGAATATTATGGAGTCAACAACAGCAAACTCATTCTTCAAACCTCAAGAAGTTTTTGAATCGTATTTGGGAGATGACTCGTTGTCACTCATCACAAAGAAGTTTGGTGATTATCTGAAGAAGATGAGGGAGACAAAGAAGACCGATCAGAAACTCAAAGCTCCATTTTTTCCGGCTGCTAACAAAACTCTGAAAATAGGCGGGCCTGATCAATCATCAAGGAAGTTTCCTGATCCTCAAAAGCCTCTACTTATGATGGAAGGAAAGAAAAACCTACTGCAAAGAAGATTGAAATGGTGCAATGTCATGAAAGCGTAAGTTTGTATGTCATTACTGTCATAGACCTGGTCATACCAAACCATACTATTTTAAGCTGCATGAAGATTATTGGCAGAGGTCTGCATCTAAGGTGTTTCCTAAGGTGTTGCCAACAACCTCCCACACCATGCTTAAGAACATATCCACTGGAAGAAAGGTTTGGGCACCAAAAGCTGATATTCATTGTTATATGATTTATACTGCTTTGAAAACTAATGTTTCAGGTGCTTGGTACTTTGATAGTGGTAGCTCACACCATATGACAGGTTTTAGGAAGTTTCTCATAGATTATGTTGAACAAAAGAGTGGAAAAGTGACTTATGAAGGAGGTTCAAAGGGAAATATTACAGAAAAAGGCACACTGGATGTTGCTGGTTTGCCTAAACTTTGCAATGTGCTACATGTTGAAGGACTAACTGCAAATTTAATAAGCATTAGCAAACTTTGTGATGATAACTTTCATGTGCAGTTTGATAAGAAACTATGCAAAGTTTTTGATAGTTCTAACATGTGTGTTATAACAGGTACGAGATCATATGATAATCGCTACCAACTTGAAGAAGAGATGACTTGTACGCATACAAAGATGGATGAATTTAACCTTTGGCATCGAAAGTTGGGACATGAAAACTTCAAGACTTTGAAGAACTTAAGTAAGTTTGATGATGTTAGAGGTATGCCTAACTTAAAATCTGAAATTTCATTTGTTTTTTAGGCATATAAAAAAGAAGCAGACCAGGGTGTCACATCAGATGTTGCCAACATCTGAGACAACACTCTGTGTTCAGCTTATACATATGGACTCGTTGGGTCCAATGGATGTGGAAAGCTGTGGAGGTAAGAAATATTATGTTGTTTGTGTAGATGATTTTTCACTATATACTTGGGTAAGATTTGTGAGAGAAAAATCAGTATTTGATGTTTTTAAGAATTTGCTCACAAGGATTGTGAATTTTCACAACTTGAAGGTGACCAAAATTCTCACTGATTATGGTAAGGAGTTCGAAACTCTTCTTTTGAGAATTTATGTGATAAGAAAGGTATTTAACATGAATTTTCTGCTCCCAAAACCCTAAAACAAAATGAATTTGTTGAAAAGAAGAATATAACTTTGCAAGAGATGGCTAGAGTGATGTTAAGTTCTGAAAATATCTCAAAACATTTTTGGGCAGAAGCCTTAAACAGAGCATGTCACACGTAAAATTGAGTATACTTGAGGAATGGTTCTACTATGACTTCCTATGAAATTATCATGGGAAAGAGGCCGAACCTTAAGTACTTTCATGTTTTTGGTTGTGTATGTTACGTTTTGAATGATAGGGATCATCTAGCTAAGTTTGATGCAAAAAGTGATAAGTGTATGTTCTTAGGATATTCATCAAATAGTCGAGCCTATAGGATGTATAACTTGAGAACAAGGACTATTTTTGAGTTTATTAATGTTGTTTTTGATGACTTTGCAGATCTGAAGAAGAAAACTGTCGAATATGAAGTTTATGATCTGTTTGAAAATTCTGGAAATTTAGATGTTGTCCAAGGTGTTACAACACCTGTGACAACATCTCCTACAGAATCTCCAGAAACAAAAATTTGAACAATCTACTGCTGAAAATGAGGATGAAGACAGTGAGGCCATTGGAGATGTGCATGGAGATATGCAAACCCGATGTGGATTATCGAAAGATGGCTGGGCTAATTTGCACGAGCTCCACGTTTTCACAGGTAAGATTTTCGTGCTTTGTGTCAAACAGTGAATCCAAAAAGGTTGACACTGTATGGATTGTAGCAAGCACCACGTGCATGGTATGAAAGATTAACCAAATACTTGCTCAATCTTGTATTCAAAAGAGGTGAGATTGATAAAACATTGTTTCTGCAAAAGTCTCAAGGTAATATTCTTATTTGCCAAGTTTATATGGATGACATAATCTTTTGTGCTTCTTGTGAAAAACTTGTTGATGAATTTTTGAAGTGCATTTCGTCTACTTTTGAGATGATTATGGTTGGTGAATTGAATTATTTCTTGGATTTGCAAGTGAAACAAATGCATAGTGGAATCTTTGTGCGCCAAATCCAGTATGCTAGAAATCTTGTGAAAAAGTATTTGAATGAAAATTGTAAACACATGCGTACACCGATGAGATCAAGTGAAAAACTGTCGAGGGAAGATGTTGCCGAAGGTGTTGACAACACCCTCTACAGAAGCATAATTGGAAGTATATTGTTTTTTTTGTGCTACTGGATTAGATATCATGTTTAGTTGTATGTTTGTGTATTGTGATAATTCAAGCATCATTGATATATCCAAAAATCCAGTACAACACTCTCGAAACACATAGACATTTGACATCACTTCATTAGAGATTTGGTCAAGAAAGACATGATCTGTATTGAGTTTATTAGAACTGATAGCCAATTAGCTGATATTTTCACCAAAGCATTGTATTTCGAGAGATTTTTCAATCTAAGGAAGTCTCTCAGTATGTGTGCATTATAGACAGAACTGAGATGTTGTCTGGAGTGTTGCCAACACCCTGCGACAACACCTTTTCATGCATGTGCATTTTTAGGTTCATTAGGCATGTTGCATTCATGCATTCATTCTGTTTTGTGATGTGTTGGATACTTTGTAACCATTGACCAGTTTTCACTTAGGATTCTCTGCAAAAATATTTTTACGGTCGAATGAAGCTTAATGGATAGTGAGTTATGACAAAATTACTGAGTAGTGGATGGATGTTCGTGTATTCCATGATCTTTTCCCAAGTGAAAAGTAATTTTGAAAAACTGCTAAGTAGTGGAGGGATGTTCGTGTATTCCATGATCTTGTCCCAAGTGAAAAGTGATTTTGCAAAGTCAAAAACTCTAAATAACAAAGTGGTAAAAATGCAATCATCTCAATCATCAAATTTGATTGAAGATCAGAATGCAAAAAACTACCTAAAGGAGTCCAATGAAGACCGTTCCTTTAGTGTGCAGGCTACCACTTCTGCAATAATGAATTTAATGGCTTTCTGGTAATAAAATTTTTGGGAATCTTAGGGTGTTGCTGGAAGATGTTGCCAACATCGTGGACATCACCTCACTTGTCAACATATTATTTTGCATGTGATTGCATTTTATTGCATTGTTACACTCTGTTTTTAGACATAATTAAGACATGCATATTTATTTTATGGTGAATATATCTTGCTGATAAGTTTGAAGTTCGAAATAAGCAAAATTTAGTGATTTGTCCAATCCACTAATATTTCAAATTGTTTTGTGATTGAAAGTATTTTTAGTGGAGTTTATTTCGATGTGGAGTTTCTTTATGGAAATTTTGTGAAAATCAATTGGCTTGATTTATTTCCTTAATTCAAAAATTTGTTGGCATAATGATTTCAAACTCCATTTTAACGTTGGAAATTGTTACTGTTAGGGAACATTAACTGCGACCGAGTGATTAAGAGGTGAAGGGTTTGTTGTTTAGATTTGATCTTATCATCAGAATATTTTATGGTCTTGTTATTCTTTGCTCACCCTCACCACATTATCACTTCTACAGAATTTTTTCGGTCCTTGCATTATTGTCAAATTCTTCTCTTCTTATTCTAACTGTTAAAAATTTTATGGCAGAGAATAATTTTGATTCACTGATATTCAAACAGAGATGGGATACAAAGAAGATGTTGAGCCAGATGTTGACAATACCTCTGACAACATCTTAGAGGATGATTTTTTAAAATTGAGATATTTGATGGTCATTTTTACTGCTGCTGATCCATCTTTGATGGTCATTTTTACTGCTGCTGATCCATCCCTTGCATTCTCTGATGAAGGCTCTGAGGAATCTGCCTCAGAAGCAGATGTTGCATCAGATGCTGCTGACATTCCTGCTGATATCTTAGATGATGAGTATTTGAATATTGTAGAATTTTTCAGAATTCGGAATTTGCTGGCTACTGTCACTGTTATTACACCTTTCTGTAGGAAGCCGGTGTTGCTGTTTTTGCAGAAGATGTTTTTGAAGGTGTTGCTGACACCCTGGACAACACCTTGGATGAAGACTACCGAGTAAGCCAATCCTAGTCCTCTGTTTTTTTGTAGTGAGAATGCTGTAAACGATTGGCAACACTATGCCAATTGTGACTTCTTTGAGGACCACATCATTGATTTGGAAGCATATGGCGCACAAAATCTGGTAAGAATTTTTTAACTCAGAAATATGTTCGCTACTGTGACATATGCTACTCTTTACTGTAGACCTATGGTCTTGGAATTCTACTGAAATTTGACTAAAGATGTGCCGAACCCTCTTTCGTAAAATTTGGGAAAATTCATGTGAGGGTTCAGATTTTTGAGTTTAGTCCTACTGTGATTAATGGATTTTTAACTCACCCGAGGTGGAAGAAAATGTGCAGCCTGCTCTGATAAGATAGCTTATGTTCTTTACAAAACTGCAATCAAGATTTGGACTCTGTCCACAAATTCCATCTTTGTCACCAAACAACAAGCTGGTATGATATTTGCTATAGGAACTGGAGCAGTTTTTAACTTTGAAAAGCTTGTGTTTTACTACAGTTATGCAATATGCAAACTGTGGGTTGGTATCTTACATGCTCCTGTTTCCTTTTTTGATATATGCTATGCTAGTATCTCAATAGTTTGAAAAAGATGATGATGAGTCTTTATCTGCTGTTGTTGAGGTCCTGAAGCTTGCACCTGCATTACTTAGAGGTAACATGAAATTGGACCTACCTTGGTCAGAAACAGGTGGTGCTGCAGATGTTGTGGCAGATGTTGCCAACACCTCCCCTGCCACTGCCATATTTGTCCCTCCTACTTCAACAGCTGGATTATGTCTTTATTTAATCCCAGATGCTGCATGTTGAACAGAAGATTTTACAAGCCAAAGCAGACATTGCTTACTATAAAGCTCTTCTGTCTCAATATCGAATTTTTTCCTGGTGTAGGTACCTCTTCTGGACAAAAAGGGGGAGAAGATGTTGAAGATGGCGGCTCTGGATCTGATAGAGAAGAAGCTAGTTCTGGCAGAGCAAATGATGGACTGTCACAGAGCAATAAGTTTTAGTTTTTTGTGGTTTAAGTTTATTTTGTGGTTTATTTTGCTCTGCTCTGATATGTCTTATGTTTTTGCTCTAATCTGGTTTTAATCAATGTTAGCTTGTTTGATTATAACTCTCTGATTGGTTAAAAGTTTTTTTTTCTCTGCTCTGACTTAAGTGTTGCGAGGAGATGTTGGGAACATCCTCGACAACATCCGTGCTTAGACTAAGGGGGAGAATGTATTTTTGAATTCAGAGAGAGAATTGATATTCAGGGGAGTTGTGAAGTAGTGACCCTGCATGAAATCACCTACTAACTGACAACTAATAGCATGCAATAAACTTAATAAAGCAAAAAGCTTAACAGAGTAAAACGTGCGGAAACATAATCCAAAAATTACATATCAGCTTAGTAAAATATATCCAGGCTTAGTACTGTAGTGATACAACCATATCGAAAAACTTAAAAGTAAACATTATACAGCTATATCGAATCCTGCTGTATAATTAACTCCTCAAGGCTCCTGCTCCCTAGTCCTTCCTTGAACTACCATCTCCGTCCATTCTGCGACCTGCCCCGTGGAATAGGGTGTCCAAGATAACAACTAGGACGTGGGCGCTAATGCCCAGTACATAAACATGAGTAAACATATGTATATAATGCATGCAACATGATGACTGGTAAAGATTCATCTGAAAAGTCATGCTCAGTACTGGCGCCACATGAGTGCTGCCACCGCACGTATCAACCTCTGGGTGCAACCACACTCGTCTAGTACACCAGAGTAGTCAGACATACATGTCCCTGCCGTCGCGGTACTCTCAGTGACAGACTATCGAGTATAGAGCTGAGCGGCTCTATAATCAAGTATAATAAGGTATAGGCTCAACGTGTATATGCACATGACATATAAATATAAAAAACAGTAAATCATATATCACGTCATATAATAATGTCAAATAAATGCAACATATAAACATGTATACTCGCTCGCAATCTCAGTCAATGTGTACGTACCTCTAGGCTAGTTCAAGTATAGTAGATCCTAGGTCCAAGCCTATATTCAAAAGTTCACCGTATCACTACACAAGTTTTATAAGCCTTAACTAAGCTAATAAGTACTCCCAAAACTTAAATAGATTCCCGGACCATACCTTCGTCCGTAGTAAGCCCTTTGAAGTCGCTAGTCCCGGATGACTATAACCACACACCTTGGTTATTCCAGAACCTCTATTATAACCGATAGGGCCCTCAAGTGTATAACTCACACTATATAACTGATCGAAGAAGGAAACTCGGAATTCGTATTTGAAAATGAACTCCGAAGACCCCTTTTTATAGCCAAAAATTCCGGACATGAACGTTGCGTCCGTTCAAGGTTCGTTGCGTCCGTTCCTGCATGTTTGACACTTGTCAAAACTCGTAGCTTAGTCATCAGGCCACCTCATGCCTGCCTGTATCTCAAGGTTCGTTGCGTCCGTTCTGAGGAACGTTGCGTCCGTTCTGCCCCTCCATCGTTGCGTCCGTTCGCCAATGGAAGCTCCGTTCTCTTACTTATCTTTTTAGTTTTGATTAATCATGTAATTACTTAAATTGAGATGCGGGTTACTACATTCTCCCCACCTTTAGATATTTCGTCCGCGAAATAAAATCTAAAGCAGTAATCATAATGAAATATCAATCTTATGACTTATTACAACAACTGTAATTACATCTTTTACATGATAATCAAAAGTACAAAGCAAAAAACTCAGGATATTCTGCTCGCATATGGCTCTCGGTTTCCCAAGTTGCTTCCTCAATGCCTCGGCGCTGCCACTGTACCATCACAAGTGGTATAGTCTTGTTCCGAAGCACTTTCTCCTTCCTGTCTAGGATACGGAGTGGTCGTTCAACATAAGACAAATTTGGCTCTAGCTGAATATCAGAAGACTGAATCATATGTGATTCATCAGCTATGTATTGTCGAAGTAACGACACATGAAAAACATTATGTATACTGGAAAGAGATGGCGGTAACGCCAAACGATAAGCAACATCTCCGATCTTCTCCAGTATCTGGAAAGGCCCAATGAAACGAGGTGATAACTTGCCTTTCACACCAAATCTCATCACCTTCTTGAAAGGTGACACTCGTAAGAATACATACTCACCAGGCTCAAACTGCAATGGTTTGCGGTGAATATTAGTGTAATTGGCTTATCTATCTTGAGCAGCTTTGATCCTCCGCTTGATCAAATCTACCTTGTCTACAATCTGCTGCACCAATTCAGGACCCTCGACTTGTCGTTCCCCGACTTCATCCCAGAATAACGGAGTACGACACCGTCGACCATACAATGCCTCGAAAGGTGCCATATCAATACTACGATGATAATTGTTATTTTAGGCAAATTCGATCAAAGGTTATTGATCCTGCCAAGATAAGCCAAAGTCCATGACAGAAGAACGTAGCATATCCTCCAACGTACGAATCGTCCGCTCTGACTACCCGTCAGTCTCCGGATGATATGCAGTGCTCAAAATCAGAGTGGTACCCAACGCCTGCTGAAAACTACCCCAAAAACGTGAGGTAAATCGTGGGTCTCTATCACTAACTATGCTCACTGGAATCCCATGTAATCGCACTATCTCCTGGATATATAAGCATGTCGTGCGATCATAAGAATACTCCCGGTTGTAAGGAATAAAGTGTGCTGATTTCGTCAAACGGCCAACAACGACCCAGATAGCATCACACTGACGTGAAGTCATAGACAAGTGGGTGACAAAATCCAAAGTCACGTGCACCCACTTCCATTCGGGAATCTCAAGATTCTCCAATAATCCACCTGGTCGTCGGTGTTCAGCCTTGACCTGTTGACAAACCAAACATCTTGAAAAAAATTGATATACACTCCGCTTCATCCCTTTCCACCAGAATCTGGTTCGCAAATCCTTATACATTTTCATGCTTCCAGGATGAACTGACAATCGACTCCTGTGAGCTTGAGATAGAATATCATTCCTGTGCTCTGCAACATCAGGTACAACCACTCGATTCGACAAGCACAATAAACCATCTACCTGATAATGTAATCCAGATGTATTAACTCCATTGGCTAGACGTGCCAAACGCTGAGTCTTAACATCAGACATCTGAGCATCTCTGATCCGAGAATACAATGTTGGCTCAGATAAAATAGTATACAATCGAATCTCATTCCTCCCTTTCTTGTGCTTGAGCGTAAAACTCAATTAACAACAGTCTTGAATCATATGAGATAATTCACTAGTCTGAAGTGCAGAAAGTCTCACATGCCGACTCAAGGCATCAGAAGTAAGATTAGCAGAACCTGGATGATATTTGATTTCACAATCATAATCCTTCAAGAGATCCATCCAGCGTCTCTGTCGCATATTCAACTCCGCCTGAGTGAATAAATATTTCAGACTCTTGTGATCCGTGAATATCTCAAATTTCTCGCCATAAAGATAATGCCTCCAAATCTTGAGCGCAAATACAATGGCGGCTAACTCAAGATCATGCACTGGACAATTATTCTCATGCGTCTTCAACTGTCGAGAAGCATAGGCGATAACATGTCCATGCTGTGTCAGAACACATTCTAACCCCTGACCAGAGGCATCAGTATAGACAACATAACCTCCTGATCCAGAAGGTAGAGCTAGCACATGTGCAGTAGTAAGACGTCTACGCAGCTCGCGAAATGAATCCTCACAATCCGAGGACCATATGAAGGCAACATCTTTCCGAGTAAGCTGAGTCAAAGGCCTGGCCAACTGTGCAAAATTCTCGATGAACCGATGGTAATAACCCACTAGACCCAAGAAACTTCGAATCTCAGCAACCGTCGTCTGACGAGACCAATTCAGCACTGCCTCTATCTTACTAGGATCAACAGATATTCCTTCACTAGAAATCACATGACCGAGAAACACTACCCGATCAAGCCAAAATTCACACTTGCTCAATTTCACATACAGCTGCTTATCTCGTAACGTCTGCAAAACAATCTTCAGATGTTGTGCATGCTCATCCTTGTCATGAGAATAGACAAGAATATCATCTATGAAGGCGATGACAAATCTATCCAGATATTCTCGAAATACCTGATTCATCAGATTCATAAAGACTGCCGGTGCATTCGTCAAACCAAATGGCATAACCAGAAATTCATAATGCCCGTATCTGGTCCTAAAAGCAATCGTAGAAATATCTGAGTCTCGTACCCGCATCTGGTGGTATCCAGATCTCAGATCTATCTTAGAGTAGACAGAAGTACCCTGTAATTGATCGAACATATCATCAATCCACGGCAAAGGATACTTATTCTTGATGGTGACACGATTCAGCTGCCTGTAATCAATACATAATCGCATCGATCCATCCTTTTTCTTGACGAACAAAACAGGTGCTCCCCAAGGAGAAACACTCGGACGAATATATCCCTTATCAAGCAGATCCTGCAACTGCTGTTTCAATTCTCTCATCTCTGACGGTGCCAGACGATAAGGTGCTCGGGATATAGGTGTAGTTCCTGGTACTAGATCAATACCAAATTCAACCTCTTGAACCGGAGAAAAACCAAGAATCTCATCAGGGAATACGTCAGGAAACTCGCTGACAACCGGTAACTGATTGATACCCGGACTACTCATGGACATTTTAACTGCATAGATAAGGTAGCCCTCCCCACCTTACTCTAAGACATGACATGCCTTTAGAGCCGATACAAGTGGCATTGGAGGTCGCACACCCTCACCATAAAAGTACCAGCTATCACCCTCATCCGGATGAAACTGTACCAGACACTGATAACAATCCACAGTAGCGTGATACAAAGTCAGCATATCTATTCCCAAAATACAATCAAAATCTGCCATCGCTAGAATCATCAGATTAGCAGAAAACACGTGACCCTCAAACTCTAGAAGGCAACCCATCACTAGACGCTTAGTTACTACCTCCTGCTCCAGCGGAGTAGATACAACTAAATCCATATCTAATGATACATAACGTAATCTATGTCTCTTAACAAAACGGCTAGAAATAAAGGAATGCGATGCTCCAGTATCAATTAAAATAAGTGCAGGAATACCACATAACAAAAAGGTATCTGCCATTATGTGATCGCTTCCTTCAGTAGCCTGATTCTGAGACAGAGCAAACACCTTCCATTGAGTCTGTGGACGGTAACCAGAAGAACTCTGTGGTGCTAGCTGCTGACGTGGAAAAGTAAAAGCCTGAGATCCAACCTGTGATCCCGATCCACTAGCAGAACCCATACGCTGAGAACAATATCTCCGCAGATGTCCCTGCTCACCACAAATATAACAAGCACCAGTAGCCTTCCGACATGAAGCTGCAGGATGCTTCCCACCACAGTGACTACAAAACTCCTCCTTCTTCTTCTTATTCCCAAAACAAAATGTACCTCGTGAACCACGAGAACCAGACGAAGTAGTAGGAGTAGAAGATGACATAGGTCCAGATTGCACAACAGATTGAGCCCTAGGCCCAAGAGATTCATTAGGCTGTCCTGACATCATCAACTGTGCCCGCCTGTTGCTGTTCTCCACTTGACGGCAACGGTTCACCAAAGTCTCATAAGATGTCGGATCATCACAGACGAAAACTTGTGAGTAGATATCTTGATTCAAGCCTTGCAGAAAGATATCATACTTGGACGCATCACTATCACTGATATGAAGACTGAAAGGTAGCAGATGAAGAAATCGTTGCTGATATTGATCAATAGTCATTGATCCTTGCCTCAGAGTCAGCAACTCCATAGATCGTGCCTGTCGAACAGCTGGAGGAAATATAGTTTCTGAAACTCTTGACAGAAATCCCCCCAAGTCACCTGTCCTCTCTCAGTACGTTCTTGAGTAGCTTTGGAATCCCACCATAAGCGTGCTCGATCCTCTAGAACAAATTCTAGAACTTCCAATTTCTGCTCTTCAGTACACTCGAAATCTCGAAAAGCACTCTCGAGTTTAGACATCCAACCTCTTGCCTGTTCAGGATTCTCGCCTCCCACCAAGGGTTTCGGTCCTACTTGCATGAATTTATTGATAGAGTAGCGACGTCTACCCTCATGAGGACGATAGCAATCATCATGATGGCGATGATGACGATGATGACCACCTCCCTGGACAACACTACCGTGACTCTCATCAGCCATATCCTGAAAAGAATTGCACATTAAAATCCCAAATGCGCAATAATTACTCAAGACTAGATTAAATCCCAAGTACTAATCCCAAAATCTATGCATGCTCTGATACCAAAAATGTAGTGACCCTGCATGGAATCACCTACTAACTGGCAACTAATAGCATGCAATAAACTTAATAAAGCAAAAAACTTAACAGAGTAAAACGTGCGGAAACATAATCCATAAATTACATATCAGCTTAGTAAAATATATCCAGGCTTAGTACTATAGTGATACAACCATATCTAAAAACTTAAAAGTAAACATTATACAGCTATATCGAATCCTGCTGTATAATTAACTCCTCAAGGCTCCTACTCCCTAGTCCTGACTTGAACTACCAGCTCCATCCATCCTGCGACCTGCCCCGTGGAATAGGGTGTTCAAGATAACAACTAGGACGTGAGCGCTAACGCCCAGTACATAAACATGAGTAAACATATGTATATAATGCATGTAACATGATGACTGGTAAAAAGTCATCTGAAAAGTCATGCTCAGTATCTGCGCCACATGAGTGTTGCCACCGCACGGATCAATCTCTGGGTGCAACCACACTCGTCTAGTACACCAGAGTAGTCAGACATAAATGTCCCCACCGTCGCGGTACTCTCAGTGACAGACTATCGAGTATAGAGCTGAGCGGCTCTATAATCAAGTATAACAAGGTATAGGCTCAACGTATATATGCACATGACATATGAATATAGAAAGCAGTAAATCATATATCACGTCATATAATAATGCCAAATAAATGCAACATATAAACATGTATACTCGCTGCCAATCTCAGTCAATGTGTACGTACCTCTAGGCTAGTTCAAGTATAGTAGATCCTAGGTTCCAAGCCTATATTCAAAAGTTCACCGTATCACTACACAAGTTTTATAAGCCTTAAATAAGCTAATAAGTACTCCCAAAACTTAAATAGATTCCCGGACCATACCTTCGTCCGTAGTAAGCCCTTTGAAGTCGCTAGTCCCGAATGACTATAACCACACCTTGGTTATTCCAGAACCTCTATTATAACCGATAGGGCCCTCAAGTGTATAACTCACACTATATAACTGATCGAAGAAGGAAACTCGGAATTCGTATTTGAAAATGAACTCCAAAGACCCCTATTTATAGCCAAAAATTCCGGACACGAACATTACGTTCGTTCAAGGTTCGTTGCATCCGTTCCTGCATGTTTGACACTTGTCAAAACTCGTAGCTTAGTCATCAGGCCACCTCATGCCTGCCTGTATCTCAAGGTTCGTTGCGTTCGTTCTGAGGAACGTTGCGTCCGTTCTGACCCTCCATCAGTGCGTCCGTTCGCCAACGGAAGCTCCGTTCTCTTACTTATCTTTTTAGTTTTGATTAATCATGTAATTACTTAAATTGAGATGCGGGTTACTACATGTGATGTGTGCTGAATTGATTAAATATGTTTGGTGATTAACTTCTGAACATGTATTAAGTATTTTCTAATCTCGCCAAGTGTTGTGTGCAGGTGTTGCCAACATTCTTGACAACACTCAGAATTGAAATATCAAATTCAGGAGGAGAACTGATTTGAGAAGTTTGAACTCATAGGGAGTTCTGAGAATTAATATTCAGTGGGAGTTGCTGAATTGGTTTTAAGTGTTTTTTCCAGAAAGACAAAAAAGGGGAGATTGAAAGGATAATTATTCCTTGACATCTTTCCATATTTTGAAAGAATATAATAATGTGTTTTGCCTTTCTAGGATTGATAGTTAAAATCGTGTTTCTTATCTATATGCTTGATATATTTTAAACTAAGAATAGTTTTGATTTGAATTGAGATAATATAATATTCCTAGATTTAAAATATGATTTCTTGGACTTGAAGTTTAGATCTTTTTAAATATCTTATTTAATTGGTTGAGATATTTTAAATAGGAATTATTTTATATTGAATTATATAATGATATATTTCTATATTTTAAAGAGCTTAAATATTTCTATATTTACTTGATTATTTTGTAGGAGATATTATGCACTTATCATAATATATCTTTATCTCCTAATTTAACTTATCTTTGTTTCCTTATCATTGTAGATTCAAGTTTGAATTAAGGAAACAAGATCAAGACTCTTTTTGGAGATAAGTTGACACGCTTAAATAGAAGAAAGAACGTAGAGATCTGAGGCTTGGAGAAAAACTAGAGAGAGCGAGAGCAGAGAAACACATATACTGCACAAGAGAGAGTTTCACGTAGAAAATTCAGAGACACATTCATGAGAAATCAAGAGATCTGAATTACATAAGAAGATTGGAGATTTCTGTATTGCCGTGAAGCTTTTCGAGAACACTTGAATATTACACTTTCAAAAGTGTTGATCGAAAGACCTTTTGTGGTTCTCGAATTTCGGCAATCAGGATCAACTCCATCTGGTTTTATCGTTCTGCTTTTCGTGATTTTCGTTGATGCCTTGAAGGTTTGAGAGCATTGAAGATTAGTGATCGAAGCTGTGTTGCTCTCGTATTTTGGCATCAAGGATCAACTCCTTTCTTGGGTTTTCTTGTTCTACTTTCAGTAGAATTTTAAGGGAGTTGTTTTTATTTATTCTTTATTTTCTCATATGTTTTGAGAAAATTGATTTTTACAATAATTCACTAGTTTTAGGGTTTGTAAAACTCATTGATTATTTTTTAGTGAAAGTTTTGCCCTGAGGCGCTGCAAGAGTATTTTATAATCTTGCTTAAAAAATATGAGTCTGATTATTTGGTTGCTTATTTATTTTATTCATGCTTTCAAAAATTCTATGCATGTTAATCAAGGTGTTATTGAAGATGTTGTCAACACTTAGTGACAACATCTGAATCTGTTTTATGTGCAGACTTTTATTACTTTAGTACTTGTGCATATTTACTCTTGAGTATTTTTACTGTTGGTTTGCTATTACTATTCATGTTTTAATATTTTCGCTGTATGTTGTGTAGGATGTTGTCAACACCTAGTGACAACATCTGATTCTAATAATTTTTATGAACCATGATTTCCCTTACACAAATAATAAATAAAGTACTTAATTTTTGCAGAACAAAGCAAGTTCGAGAAACATATAATTACCATGTTATTAATTTTATATATTTTAACAACGATGGAATATTGTTGATTTATTTATTTAAAAAGTTTTGGAACTAATTTCATTTTTTAGTAATTCATTAAATGCTAACTAAATAATATGATAATAATTTTAGTTATATCTAGCTGTTTTAAACATTAAATTAAATATAATTAATAAAGAAAGTACTTAGCATTTTCGAAGAAAGCAAGTTTGACTAACTTATTTACCTTGTTTTTATATTTATGTATATAGATTAGCAAGGGCGGAGTCAGAACTAGATACAAGGGGAGACCAATAGCAAACTCGAGAAAGATCATATATTTATTATATATAACAATAAAATTTTAAATATATTATATTTGTATTAAAAACTACATTAATATTCATCATGAAAAATTATAAATATATCATTATTTCTCGAATCTATTAGAATTTAGAAATTCTCTTTGCAAATCACGAAAATCATCTACGACTACAAGTGAACTATATCGAACTTTGCAGAAATTTGATTCTTAATATACACTAGCAAACAATCATTAAGAATTTCACCTTTCATCATATTATGAAGCATAATTCTGACTATATTTATAATAAAATTACATATTTAAAAAAACAAAGAAATCAATATATTTAAAAATATTAAGAATCCTCTCGAGTACATGTTAAAAATAAATGAAACAAATTAGAAAATTATTTTAAAAATCCCGTAATAAAACATTAATGACAATGGATTTTTTTTTTTAAAAAAACATGTCTCACAAAAATTTAAAAGCGAGTTATAATTCAAGAGAGTAAAAAAATAAAAGAAAGGAACACACTATTTATTTTGTAGCCTTTAAACAAGATGAAGAGAAGGGGAGGGAAGAGAAGAAAAAATTAAAGACCAAATATTGCATGAAAAAATTGAGGTTGACATTCGATAGATTATGTTTTTCAGTTTTATAAAATTAATTCAAATAAATAAAAATATATTACTGTTGGGAAATTAAGTTTTGTTGTTTACAATTACGAAGCTCAACTGATCTAAAGCAGGACCAAACAGAAAGGTAATAAACTGATTTACAGAAGCTAAACTGCCTCGTGCTAAACTGCCTTGCTCAACTAGCCGAAAATGCTACGCTAAACTGACTCCATCAATTTACCTAAACTGACTCCATCAGTTTACCCCCACCAGTTTACTACCATACCACTTTTGGATAAGATCGTCCGTACTCTGACACACTCTGCAGAAGGTAGTGCCGCGATGCAAAGGGGAATGTCGGCTCTAGAATTTGTTCTTGAAAGTGACAAATACAACGGGAATAATTCAAAACCCTATTTGAAGATTCAATTTGAATTTATGACTGTTAACATCCAAGGGTATAAATAGAGATTCTGATCGATCAAAGGCTCCCTCTCGCATTGTAATTTCTACTCACTTTGTTTACAACAAGAGCATCTCAGAATCTCAAAAGCTTAAAAGCCGATCAAAGAATTCGAAGCACAAACGCCTAAGCATTAATTTGATCAGTGAAGGACCAATCTTGTGCAAAAGAAGTCGAGTTGTATTCATCCTTGTTCTATCATCAGTCTAGGGCTGAAACTGAGTTGTTATACTAGGATTTCTTGTTTAGGCAGTGTCTAAGTCCTAAACCGGATCGAGGTTTTGCAAATTGCTTGTAAAATTCAAAATCTTCCAGTGATATCCTTTCGAGGTGGAAGAAAGGGTGAGATATGAGTATTTGAAATCTCCGAACATCCATAAACATTTGCTTGTGTCTTTTTCAGTTTACCTATTCTCTTTACCTTGCATAAACTGTTTGATAATAAGTGTTCAAATCTGTAATTTGACATATTTTTGCACATTCATTGTTTGTCAAATTACATTAGACACCAAGATAAGTTTGAAATTCCATCACTAAACCGATCGAATTTAATCCCATATCACTAAACTGTTATAAAGTGTATTCATCCCCCCTCTACACACCGTGTCCGATCCTAACAATTACTATTTTGAGAGGATAAATAAAATTATATAAATTTTTTTAGATGAAATACTAAAAAAATTACAACACACACATATATATACATATATTATAGAACTAAAAAAAAGTTGGAACCCAGAACATGCCTCCGCCCCTGTAGATTAGTCGAATTCAAGAATAATCAGATATTGCCTATTTTGTCTCTTTTACTGGGAATTGTATTCTCACCGGAGTTATCCGGCTGTTTTCTTATTTTGTATGTGTACTTGGCAACAGGTGAGATAGGTTCGAGTCAGATGCAGCATGACTTTGATGATAGAAGTGAGGACTTGGTGTTAGAAGTCGTTTTTGTGTCTCGTATTATATTTTGAATTGTAGAACTTAGAGTTGATGCATGTTCTACTCATTCGAATATTTGTACAACTTTAGAATCTATCTTGTACTGCTTTAAGAATGTTGTATGAATTTATGATTGTTGATTGAAGATTTTGAGTTGTGAATTGGAGTTGAGTTAATTCTGGATTTTGGTTCATAACAGGGCTCACTCGAGCAGAGGTTTGTTACCGCTCGAGCGAGAGCCTTGCAGGATTTCGGGTAGAACTTTGCCCGCTCGAGTGGGAATTTCTTACCGCTCGAGCGAGGCCCTTTTTTTTAAAAAATAAAATTCTTGGCTTTAAGCCTTGACTTGTTGTGGATGCTTGATAGTTTAATCCTTGATTAGATATTTAGAATCGAAGTCCTCAAAAAATGAGTCAAGCTACTCGTGAGCAGCTCGGTCAAAACTCGACTCGAGCTCAGTTTGATCGAGCTCGAGCTCGATAAATATGTGTGTTCGCTACTCGATAATATATATATAATATATAATATAATATAAATATATATAATATAATATAATTCATATAATATTATATATATTATTTATTTATTCATATTTATTTATTTATTTTCAGCTCGAGCTCGAGTAACTCGATATATACACGAGTCGAGTTCGAGTATGAAATTAGTTACTCGATCGAGCTCGAGTAGACAAATATAAGTCGAGCTTGAGCTCGAGTAGTGTGATACTCGACTCGGATCGACTCGTTTGCACAATTGCACCCCTAGGCGTGAATGTGAGGCTTTAACTGGTGCAATGTGGGAGAAAGTAGTTTTAGGTAGGAAAATATAACGTGGCTGTTATGTTAAGATGAGTGGGTAGTTTTAGTGTCAGTACCTCTTCCTCATGTTTTAAGTTTTGGTTTTTTTAATTATTTTTTTATTGTAATTTTTTTTTACCATACCAAGAGACCATGATATGATGTTCTTACATAATAAACTAGTCCCACCGCACACACATTGCATGTGTAATGTTATATACAAATATTATGTTCTGTGTGTATATAATATAAACTTTTTTTTTCGAGTATTTGATTTTTTTTTGCAATTAAGTAATTTTGTGGGGGGGGGGGGGGGGGGGGGGGGGTTTGAAAAAAATGAGCATACCATGAAACCATTTATTTCTTTTATTTTTTTTACAATTTGATAATTTTGTGTGGCTTTTTTTTTTTGAAAAAAAAATAAATGTTACCATACCAAAAGACCACTAAGGTGCTCTTGCTTTATATATACTAGTCGCAATGCACACGCATTTCCTATGTAACATTGCATACATATATTATCTTTTGTGTGTATATAATATATAGATTTATTTTTTTTAAAGTATTTTATTTAATATGATTTTTTTATTTTTGCAATTGATAATTTTGTGTGAGTTTTTTTTTAGCAAAAAAAAATTAATGATGGGCATACCAAGAGACCACTAAGGTGCTCTTACTTTATATATAGTATAGATATAATATATAATATAATATAATAATGTAATGTAATATAAATAGTGATGACAATACTTTCAAGAAGTTGTATTATTGTAATAAATTATTGAAAAGAAAAGGCAAGAAAAAACAAGACAAGAAAAAAGCAAACTACACGTGAAAAAAACAGTAGTCAGTTGTCAAGAAAGAATAAATTTCAGAAGCAGACTACACGTCAAGAAAAAGCAGTAGTCACAATTTTATTTTCAAAAGATGCAAAGATTATGTCGGCCAACACAAACAATTATTTTGCTTCAAGACAAAGAAAATAAAAAGAAGACTCTACGTCCACTTCTCCACAAAGCAAAGGGAAAGAAGATAAAACGTCCACTTCGCCCAGTAGTCAAGATTCCCCTCAAGTGCTTTTAAGAAAGCAAACGAGACAAGACATTTCACCAAACAAGGAATCCTACTACAGGCGTTCCTCATTTACTATAAAGCAGGCAATCAGATCCAGAGCAAAGCAGAGCCAATTTAGACAGAGCAAAAAATAGAGAGATAAATTTTAATATTTTCCCTTTGTATCCGTTTTAATTTCTCTAAAAGAATTCAATTTTTTGTATTCAATCTTTAAATAGCTTTGTATTTCAATTTCCTGTAACCTTTCAATCATATCAATAAAATAATTCTTCAATCAATCCATCTGTTTACTCCGTGTACTACTACAATCATGCCTCTCCCTCGATTCCATACCATGTCCCACTTTCAAGAAGTTGTATTATTGTAATCAATTATTGAAAAGAAAAAGCAAGAAAAAACAAGACAAGAAAAATCAGACTACACGTGAAAAAACAGTAGTCAGTTGTCAAGAAAGAATAAATTTCAAGAGCAGACTACACGTCAAGAAAAAGCAGTAGTCAAAATTTTATTTTCAAAAGATGCAAAGATTATGTCGGCCAACACAAGCAATTATTTTGCTTCAAGACAAAAAAAAGAATACAAGACGTCCACTTTGCCACAAAGCAAAGGGAAATAAGATAAGACGTCCACTTCACCCAATAGTCAAGATTCCCCTCAAGTGCTTTTAAGAAAGCAAACGAGACAAGACCCTTCACCAAACAAGGAATCCTACTACAGGCGTTCCTCATTTATTATAAAGCAGACAATCAGATCTAGAGCAAAGCAGAGCCAATTTAGACAGAGCAAAAAATAAAGAGATAAATTTTAATATTTTTCCTCTGTATCTGTTTGAATTCCTCTAAAAGAATTCAATATTTTGTATTCAATCTTTCAGTAGCTTTGTATTTGTATTTCCTGTAACCTTTAAATCCTATCAATAAAAGAATTCTTCAATCAATCCATTTGTCTACTTCGTGTACTACTACAATCATGTCTCTCCCTCGATTCCATACCATGTCCCCCTGGCATCCTGGTACTTCTGGTATCAGAGCCAAGTTTTAGTCAATTTATTCAATTAAACAAGCCTTAATTCTTAGCCAATTAAGCAAACCTTTAAGTCTGATTTAGTGTTGATAAGCCGTTAAGGGGTTACAGTAAGTCTTGTTGGAAAGAGCAGCAAGTCGATTGGTGTTCCCTCTACGTCAGAACTCAAGGTTAACTTAAGCGATTAAGTTGCAAGGTAAAACTTAATGTTTGAATTAGCTATGTCTTGGTCTATTCCTTTGTTCTCTAGGATGTCAAGGTCCAGTAGTATGAAGTCAAGTAAGAATTATGATTGTAATAGTAGTAGTATTCAAATAGATAAAGAATAAGAAATCAATGTTGATAGAAATCAAGAAAGATTAAATTGTAAAGAAATACAAATAGCTCAAATTGAAGAAAGATTAAAAAATTGGTCAATTCCTAAAATAAATTATAAAACAATTTATGAAGTAGGAAAGTTTGATTTTAAACAAGATTATTCAATCAAGATTTGTGAACAAACAATTCCAATTACTAAAAATCTTACACATATAAGATTATTTTCAAAAGAAACAATTTTAGAACATCGTAAGAAGAGTAAGTTTCTTCATATCTGTTTAATTCAAGTAGCAGTAAAGCCTTTATTTAGAGTAGACTTAGATATTCCAATTCTTTTACTCTTAAGAGATAAAAGACATATAAAATTTTCAAATTCTTTGTTATCTATTTTAGAATCAAATTTAGAAAGTGGTCGAGTTTATTTTAACTGTTATCCAAATTATTCAATATATTAGATGATGGTGCAATTTTAAATTCTCTTACTTTAGATATTCAAAGTAAAAATTTACAAATTGATGAAAGATAAAAAAATGTTGCACTTATTTACCGTGTTTATTACAAGGTAATGAGTACGACTCTTGCACCTCGTGCACTCAAATCTTCTCCAAAAGGAGAAACTCTTTTAATGGAATCAAATCCATTACATACAAGTGTTATAATTCCTAAAAGATTAAATTGGAAAACTATAACTAATTTTTCAAGTTGGAATCTTGAGCATGTAAATATACGTCCTCAAGAATCATCAAATAAAAATATTTCTCAAATAATTGAAAATGATGATGGAAGTGTTTAACTTCACTTTTCATCAAAATCTTTAACATCTTCAAACTCTGAAAGGATTCAGCAGTCTTTAAAACACTCTACATCGTTTCAATACCTTCGTGGAGTTAATTTTATTCCAAATATTTCTCAACCTTTTTACGAAAAAACAGATCAAGAATCTGAATTTTCTCCAACAAGATCCGAGATGCAAATTTCTAAAACTTCTCATAAAAGAAGCCAGTTATTTGTTATATCTCAAGAAATTGATCGTGAACAAGAATTTTTAAAAAGTAAAGATTCAAACAAAAGAATGTTTCGAAAAAATGTTCTTCGACTTTTATCAGAAAAACAACAAGATTATTTTTAAGATTTATATTATTCTTCTCATTTAGAAACTAAAATGAGTTTTTATTAATGGGCAAAACAAAGAGTATTTTCTAAATATCAAAAACAAAATTCTTTAAGTACTTCAAAATCTTCTACAAAAGACTCTCAATCTAAATCTTCAAAAATTTTCACAAAAAATTTTTATGTTAATACAGGAGCATCTTCTTCAAAAATATGAAAAACAAGTAATGGAAATCTATTTCAATCTGTCCATTCTCCTCTAGAAGAAATAAAAATTTCAGTACATAATACTGAAATAATTGCTTCTCCATTCAAGCAACCATTTGTCATTGAAGGACCTCCTACAATAAAAGAAATAAAAAATATTAATCTTCAAAATAATTATACAAATGTTCTTCTTAATTCAGTGGCTAATCAACTCACTAGAGTTGAGAATTCTATTCCTAATATTTTGTCTAATTCTTCAACATAAACTTTAAAAGATAAATTAAAAATTACTTCTCCTCTATTAAAACCAATTCAAACTCCTTTTACAAGCAAAACAAAAATTCAATTAGGAACTTCTTTAGATGTTGTAACGCCCAGAATTTTTTTAGGTGATTTCACATGCATAACTAGGAAATAATTAAAGTAAAAATGTTGAAAATGGGTTAAATGACTTTATGTGAATTATGTGATTTTATTTGCATGATTTTAAATATTATTTATCTCAGTTAACCCGTATTTATTTTATTTATGAAATTCTTAGAAATAATATTTATTTTACCGCATAGACGGAACGTGGATGGACGAGATGTTGGTTTTTTACCAAAAATATTTTATGAAATTTTTTATGGACCTTAAAATATTATTTTAAGGTATTATTCTAGGAAAATTTTAGTATAATTAATTATATATATATTTAGTATTCTTTTTCCTCCAAATTGAACCCTTTTATTGACTTTTAGGGACTTTTAAAAATTCCTTAAGTTAATATTTCGAGATTTAGAGTTATTATCAGATTTTCTAGTGTATTAAGGAGTTTGAAAATATATTTTTTACTAGGATATTAATTGGTTAATTATCCTAAGCATAATTTAAACTAAAAATCCTACCCTAGCTCCCCAAAACTCACGTTTAATCACCCTAGCCGCCATCTTCTTCTTCTCCATCGTTTTCACCAGAAAACTCACATCACACACAACTACTTTGAAGATTTATTTGAAGTTTTGAAGTCCGTTCGTCCCGGAGATCGTCGTACGCGTCGTTATCTCGTTTTTTCTTCGAAACTAAATCAAGGCACGTTCGAATTCTCTTATTTTCTCACCATTTATGTCATATATTCAGTTTAGATCATGAACACCTTGTTTTAACATTTCCATGAATTGTTTGCTTGAAATTTATGCATAGCTATATGAACAGCCCACGTTTGATCCACTTTTCTTACAATTCCTTCACGTTTTTCTGTCATCGATCTATTAGGGACTGCTGGCTCATGGTTAAGTGGTGTGTTAGGGCCCCTAGGGTCAAGCTAGGTCGGGATTTGAGGCTGAGATAGGCTAGAACCGAAGCTGTTCACTTCTGATGCACCAGATCGCGCAATTAAGGGTTTCGGGGAAGAGGGGTAATTCTCCTTCCTCAGACCACGAATTGGGGTAAGGCTTGTTGGGTTTGAACCTCCTAGATGTTTTCTAAGATTTGGAAGTGGGTTCAAGGTCATTTGTGGTTGGAGCATTGAGAACAAAGGAAACGTCCGCAGATGCTCGCGTCTGCGCGCGAGCTGCAGATGGGCGAGATTGCAGAGCTTTGTTCTCCATTCATAGTCAATGGTTTGGTCTGGTTTTTATCTTTTTGGAAAGGTCTTGAAGTGGGCTAGGTATAGGTGGTGGTGCACCGCCCGGTGGTGGCCGGTGCAGGGCTTCCGCCGCCTCTGTTTAGAGGCTGCTCAAGCCGCGATAGTGGAGAGAAGAGAGGGGGATCGGGTTGGGTTTCCAGCTGGGTTCCGGGTCAATTATGGGGCCTGGGTTGGGTCAGTAGGGTCATGGGTCATGTCAGGTTGGTCCGGGTTTGGGTTAGGTGGTCCGGGCTCGGGTATTTTTATTTTTAAGTATTTAATAATTTATTGTGTTTTTGGGATAAATTAATTAGTTATAAAATTAATTTGGGCCTCCAAATAATTTTATTTGGACCTCAAATATTTTATTTAAGTTAGTCCAATGATTTTTATGGGCTCGGGGGCCCATAGGAATTTTTGGGCCAGTCTGTAAATTTTTGGGCCAGTCTAAAAGTTAATGGGCTTAAGTCTAAGGAGTCAGCAGCCTGAACCAATCCATGAAAATTATGCATGGTCCGTAAATATATATTTAATTATTTCATGAATAGTTTAAGTAAGAAAAGTATTGTTTTTTTTTTACATTTATTATTAAATAATTAAATATATATTTACGGGCAATATTTTATGAAAATAAGATCATGAAAATTTTTATGTAGGCGCATGATACTATATGTATATGTGTGATGCTGGGCAATGAAAAATATTTTAAGGGAGTTGAAGTGGGTGTGTGACAACCTACGGGATTGGAGATGGGATGCCTAGGCCCGGAGATCTTTCCATATGACACGGGACTGTGGGTCGGGATACTGGGGCCCGATTGCCTTTCCATACGATTATGATTATGTTTGCCTGATGAAAGGGCCAAGAGGTGGAGATCCCACCGCCACGTACGTTGGTTTTAGATTGATCAATCGACATGACACGTCACACAATATGGATATAACCTTCAGATTTTTAAAGGATGATATGCCCTTATTTTGATGCATGATGATTACGTATGATTATGTATGCTATGTTACGTGATGATTATGATACATGTATTATAAGGACATGCATGGATATATATTATTTATTATGTATCTTGCATGTATTATGTGGTGCATCAATTTTATTCATGTTGTTACTATGAGATAGAACGTGTTGAGCCTCTAGGCTCACTAGACTTAAATGGTACAGGTGAGCAAGAAATAGATCTAGAGAATGTTGCTCCGACTGGTGGTGAAGACATATGAGCTCCCGGCGGCCGGCTAGCCCGTGACCATCGCTCTAGTCAAGTTTCCAATGAATTGAATATTATTATGTTTTCCGCACATGTTTTATGATTTAATTATGCTTTATGGATTTTAGGTGAGAATTTTTATTGAGAGGTCGATGATGATTTTATTGCATGAGTTATACTTATTTTGTTTGCATGCAAATTCTTATTATGGATTTTAGTGCGAACATTTTTATGGAAAATTTTTTATGTTTATAATTATTTTAAAAAGTAATTATTTATTATATATATATATATATTATATTAAGTATTGTTTTATTTATTCATTTATAGATGCATGATTTTTAAATATATTTTATATTTAGATATTTACCTATTTAAAAAAAAAATTTGAGTAGTATTTGGATGTAGTCGTTTCATTTGGTATCAGAGCGCGGTCCTTGGAGGGTACTAGCCTACTGCGTGGAGCTCAGAAGTCGCACTACCAGTCTGTAAGTTTTAATGTTTTAATTATGTTTAATTATGGGGCTTAGGATTAATTATGATATATTGGTTTAAATTATGAAAAAAGTTTAAGTATACTTAGTTATGCATTGTGATCACATGAGAGATTTATGAAAATTGCAGTATGGGTCCCCGAAGGAATCCTCAGGAAACCAACCCCAATAATGGCGATGACACGAACCAGAACCTACCTCCGCCACCTCCACTTACTCCATTTGAGCATGCCAGTTTGAACATGTGGGCCGGGATTACGAGACTGCTCGAGAACCAGGCTGCTCAGCCGAGGAAGTCTCATGAGGAGGATGTAGCGGAAAGATTCAAGAAGCAGGAGCCCAAGGAGTTCAAGGGAACTACCGATCCACTTGTTGCTGAGGAGTGGATTTGATCTTTAGAGACCATATTTTCCTATATGGGAGTCACTGATGCTGACAGGGTTTGATGTGCTATCTACATGCTTAAGGAGGATGCAGCTCTTTTGTGGGAAGAAGCTGTAATCGGAGTGAACTTGACGACCCTGACTTGGGCGAATTTCAGGACTATGTTCTTTGAGAAGTACTACACTGCAGAGGAACGAGGCAAATTGATCAGGGAGTTTATGAGTCTCCGTCAGGGAGACAAGTCTGTTGCGGAATATGTGAAGCAGTTCGAGAGAGGATGTCATTTCGCGCCCTTGATTGCGAATGACGAGCAGGAGAGGCTGAGGCACTTTACTGATGGGCTTAGACTGGATATCAAGCACGATGTTTTCATGGCTGATGTGGTGAATTATAGTGCAGCAGTGAAGAGAGCTTTGAGGTCCGAGCAAGGGAGGAAGGAGATGCAAGCAGCTTACCAGCATAAGAGGCAGTTTTAGCAGCCTTTCCATGGTCAGTCTTCGCAGCCGGCGAAAAAGCAGTTTACTGGGCTGGCTAAGGGCCCGAATCCTCCCAGACCACAGCAAAGGCAGCAGGGCCAGCAGAGGCCGCAGCAGAAAGGGGCAACCGCCCCAAATCCTGGAGGTATTCCTTTATGCAAGACTTGTCAAAAGCCTCATTCAGAGCAGTGCATGTATGGTACGGGAGTCTGCTACAAGTGTAAGCTACCGGGGCACATTGCGATGAACTGCCCTAATGCAAGGAACATCCCGGGGCGTGTATATGTCATGCAGGCAGAGGAAGCTGACCCAGACACGTCTTTGATCACGGATAATCCTAACTTTTGTATTTAAGATTCGATAGCTTGCATGATTATTTGGATAGCGTGGAAATTTCGTATCTATGTGATATTTTGAGTGAATTGCTCTTGCATGTGTAGTATAAATGAAATGACTAGGAATTTGGGTAGTAGTATACTTAAGGGAATTGTTATGAATTATGGGTTCAATTAAATTATTCTTAAGTTGTATGTGCGTTGGGACATTTTCTGAGTGCAGGGAAGATCCTCGTTAGAGGTAATGCTACGTATTGCTAGACTCAGGAGCTACGCATTCATTTATCTCTCAAGAATTTGTTAGGCGGGTAGGCATCATACCTGAGGATGCTGTTACGGGCTATGACATTACCTTGCCATCTGGCGAGATTCTTACTACCTCTAGTATACTTAATGGTGTTGAGTTAGAGCTTCAGGGGAATCTGATTATAGCCGATCTAGTGGTTCTACCGATGTCAGGATTTGATCTCATTCTTGGCATGGATTGGTTATCAGTTAATGGAGCTTCGATAGATTTTCGGAGGCGATTAGTTTCAGTGAATCCGTCAGGCAGAGATTCTTTCATATTCTTTGCAGCTCAGAGCAGTGGTGCTTCGCATGTCATATCTTATGTGCGTGCAAAGAAGTTATTGCGCAAGGGTTGTCAGGGCTTCCTTGCAAGTTTAGTAGTTGCAGCGGATGAGCCGTCTTCTAAATCTATTGCAGATGTTGAGATCATTTGTGAGTTTTCGGATGTCTTTCCGAATGATGTAGTAGGAATTCCACCAGCCAGAGAGGTGGAGTTCAGTATTGAGCTGATGCCGGGTACTGTGCCTATCTCTAAGGCACCGTATCTTCTTGCTCCCACTGAGATGAAAGAGTTGCGGGATCAGATACAAGAGCTTTTGGAGAAAGGCTTTATCCGCCCTAGTGTGTCACCTTGGGGTGCGCCGGTCTTATTTGTGAAGAATAAGGACGGCAGCATGAGGTTATGTATTGACTATCGAGAGCTGAATAGAGTCACCGTGAAGAATAAGTATCCACTGCCGAGGATAGAGGATTTATTTGATCAGTTGCAGGGAGCTTCGGTGTTTTCTAAGATCGATCTGCGATCAGGTTATCATCAGCTTCGAGTCAGAGAGGAGGATGTGTCCAAGACTGCCTTTCGGACACGTTATGGGCATTACGAGTTTATGGTGATGCCATTTGGCCTGACTAATGCTCCAGCGGTTTTCATGGATCTCATGAACCGTGTCTTTAGGCCATATCTTGATCAGTTCGTCATTGTCTTCATTGACGATATTCTGATATATTCGAGGAGCTTGGAGGAGCATAGAAATCATTTGCAGACAGCTTTGCAGACTTTGAGAGAGCAGAAGTTGTTTGCGAAATTCAGCAAATGCGAGTTTTGGCTCGAGCAAGTGGCATTCTTGGGCCACATTGTTTCTAAGGAGGGCATAGCAGTGGATCCATCAAAAGTTGAGGCTGTCCAGAATTGGGAAATTTCGAAGAATGCCTCTAAGATACGCAGCTTCTTGGGTTTAGCCGGTTATTATCGAAAGTTCATCAAGGGTTTTTCTTCTATAGCAGTACCCTTAACATCATTGACCAAGAAGAATGCCAAGTATGTTTGGAGCCAAGAGTGTCAGAGGAGCTTTGATCAGCTTAAGGAGGCACTTACTTCTGCACCAGTGTTGGCAATGCCAATGGATCATGAGGAGTTTGTGGTGTATACAGATGCGTCTAAGATGGGCTTAGGCGCTGTTCTTATGCAGAATGGTAAAGTGATTGCTTATGCATCGAGACAGTTGAAGACTCATGAGAAGAACTATCCGACGCATGACTTAGAGCTTGCAGCTGTTGTGTTTGCGCTCAAGATATGGAGACCTTACTTGTACGGTGAGAAGTGCCAGATTTTCACTGATCACAAGAGTCTCAAGTACTTCTTCACCCAAAAGGAGTTGAATATGAGACAACGCCGATGGTTGGAGTTATTTAAGGACTACGACTGTGACATTAGCTATCACCCGGGTAAAGCTAATGTAGTAGCCGATGCTTTGAGTCGGAAGACTTCAGTATTGTCTTGTGTTTCAGTTCAGAAACCTCTACAGGATGAGATTCAGAGGTTTGACCTAGAGATCTACTCTAGTGGCCACGCATCGAGATTATCCACTCTTGTAGTACAACCGACTCTACAGGATCGGATTCGAGAGGGACAGACCACTGATGAGCAATTGCAGCGCATGAGGCGCAAGGATGAGTTGAAGGGTAGTCTTCTTTATACAGTGGATGATGACATTGTTCGATACAGAGGACGTATGTGGGTACCGAGTACTGATCAGTTGAGAGAAGATATCATGTCAGAGGCACATGCATCTCCGTATTCCATCCATCCAGGGGGTACGAAGATGTACCGAGATTTGAGGACCTTGTATTGGTGGCCGGGTATGAAGGGAGATATTGGTCGGTTTGTTTCCGAATGCTTGACTTGTCAGCAAGTCAAGGCAGGGCATCAACGACCAGCGGGATTGTTACGACCACTTCCCATTCCGGAGTGGAAATGGGAGAACATCTCTATGGATTTTGTAGTTGGGCTACCGAGGAGTACTAGAGGATCGACAGCGATTTGGGTGATTGTCGATCGACTCACCAAATCTGCACATTTTCTGCCGGTGAGGACTACTTTTACTATGACTCAGTTTGCAGAACTTTACATTAAGGAGATAGTAAGACTTCACGGTATTCCAGTGTCCATCGTGTCGGACCGAGATCCAAGGTTCACTTCTGCATTTTGGAAGAGTCTGCATACAGCTTTGGGGACTAAGTTATTGTTCAGCACTGCTTTTCATCCTCAGACAGATGGTCAGTCGGAGAGAGTAATTCAGACACTTGAGGATTTGTTGAGGGCATGTGTGATTGATTTCCAGGGCTCGTGGGAGTCGAGATTGCCTTTAGTGGAGTTTACTTATAACAATAGTTTTCAGGCGTCTATAGGTATGGCTCCATACAAGGCTCTTTACGGGAGATGGTGTAGATCTCCTGTGCATTGGGACGAGGTTGGAGAGAGGCTCTTGCTAGGACCCGAGATTGTGCAGCAGACAGCGGATATTGTAGCTCAGATCCGAGAGCGGATGAGGACCGCACAGAGTCGTCAGAAGAATTATGCTGATCGACGACGACGAGACCTCAAGTTTGCCGTGGGAGATAATGTATTCTTGAAGGTCTCGCCTATGAAAGGCGTGATGCGTTTTGGTAGGAGAGGCAAGCTCAACCCGAGGTATATCGGTCCGTTTGAGATTTTGGAGAGGATTGACACGTTGGCTTATCGTTTGGCACTACCACCGAGCCTTGCGAAAGTTCACAACGTGTTCCATGTATCTATGCTTCGGAGGTATGTCTCTAATCCGTCGCATGTTTTGGATTTTGAGCCTCTACAGTTGTCACCAGAGCTAGCATTCGAGAAGAGACCCGTTCAGATCTTGGCTCGTGAGGAAAGGAGACTTAGGACGCGGTCTATTCCGATGGTCAAGGTCCAGTGGCTGAATCATTCCGAGGAGGAAGATACTTGGGAGACCGAGGCCGACATGAGGACTCGTTATCCGGAGTTATTTGGTACGTAATCTAATTTCGAGGACGAAATTCAATTTAAGGGGGGGAGAGTTGTAACGCCCAGAATTTTTTTAGGTGATTTCACATGCATAACTAGGAAATAATTAAAGTAAAAATGTTGAAAATGGGTTAAATGACTTTATGTGAATTATGTGATTTTATTTGCATGATTTAAATATTATTTATCTCAGTTAACCGTATTTATTTTATTTATGAAATTCTTAGAAATAATATTTATTTTACCGCATAGACGGGACCGTGGACGGACGAGATGTTGGTTTTTTTACCAAAAATATTTTATGAAATTTTTTATGGACCTTAAAATATTATTTTAAGGTATTATTCTAGGAAAATTTTAGTATAATTAATTATATATATATATAGTATTCTTTTTCCTCCAAATTGAACCCTTTTATTGACTTTTAGGGACTTTTAAAAATCCCTTAAGTTAATATTTCGAGATTTAGAGTTATTATCAGATTTTCTAGTGTATTAAGGAGTTTGAAAATATATTTTTTACTAGGATATTAATTGGTTAATTATCCTAAGCATAATTTAAACTAAAAATCCTACCCTAGCTCCCCAAAACTCACGTTTAATCACCCTAGCCGCCATCTCCTTCTTCTCCATCGTTTTCACCAGAAAACTCACATCACACACAAGTACTTTGAAGATTTATTTGAAGTTTTGAAGTCCGTTCGTCCCGGAGATCGTCGTACGCGTCGTTATCTCGTTTTTACTTTGAAAATAAATCAAGGCACGTTTGAATTCTCTTATTTTCTCACCATTTATGTCATATATTCAGTTTAGATCATTAAAACCTTGTTTTAACATTTCCATCAATTGTTTGCTAGAAATTTATGCATAGCTATATGAACAGCCCACGTTTGATCCACTTTTCTTACAATTCCTTCACGTTTTTCTGTCATTGATCTATTAGGGACTGCTGGATCATGGTTAAGTGGTGTTTTAGGGTCCCTAGGGTCGAGCTAGGTCGGGATTTGAGGCTGAGATAGGCTAGAACCGAAGCTGTTCACTTCTGATGCACCAGATCGCGCAGTTAAGGGTTTCGGGGAAGAGAGGTCGTTCTCCTTCCTTAGACCACGAATTGGGATAAGGCTTGTTGGGTTTGAACCTCCTAGATTTTTTCTAAGATTTGGAAGTGGGTTCATGGTCATTGGTGGTTGGAGCATCGAGAACGAAGGAAAATTCCGCAGCTGCTCGCGTCTGCGCGCGAGCTGCAGATGGGCGAGATTGCAGAGCTTCGTTCTCCCTCCATAGTCAATGGTTTGGTCTGGTTTTTGTCTTGTTGGAAAGGTCTTGAAGTGGGCTAGGTATAGGCGGGGGTGCACCGGCCGGTGGTGGCCAGTGCAGGGCAGCCGCCGCCTCTGTTTAGAGGCTGCTCAAGCTGCGACAGTGGAGAGAAGAGAGGGGGATCGGGTTGGGTTTCCAGCAGGGTTCCGGGTCAATTTTGGGGCCTGGGTCGGGTCATTAGGGTCATGGGTCATGTCAGGTTGGTCCGGGTTTGGGTTAGGTGGTCCGGGCTCGGGTATTTTTATTTTTAAGTATTTAATGATTTATTGTGTTTTTGGGATAAATAAATTAGTTATAAAATTAATTTGGGCCTCCAAATAATTTTATTTGGACCTCAAATATTTTATTTAAGTTAGACCAATGATTTTTATGGGCTCGGGGGCCCTTGGGCCAGTCTGTGAATTTTTGGGCCATTTTAAAAGTTAATTGGCTTAAATCTAAGGAGTCAACAGCCTGAACCAATCTATGAAAATTATGCATGGTCCGTAAATATATATTTAATTATTGCATGAATAGTTTAAGTAAGAAAAGTATTATTTTTTTTACATTTATTATTAAATAATTAAATATATTATTTACGGGCAATATTTTATGAAAATAAGATCATGAAAATTTTTATGTATGCGCATGATACTATATGTATATGTGTGATGCTGGGCAATGAAAAATATTTTAAGGGAGTTGAAGTGGGTGTGTGACAACGTACGGGATTGGAGATGGGATGCCTAGGCCCGGAGACCTTTCCATATGACATGGGACTGTGGGTCGGGATACTGGGGCCCGATTGCCTTTCCATATGATTATGATTATATTTTCCTGATGAAAGGGCCAAGAGGTGGAGATCCCATCGCCACGTACGTTGGTTTTAGATTGATCAATCGACATGACACGTCACACAGCATGGATATAACCTTTATTTTTAAAGGATGATATGCCCTTATTTTGATGCATGATGATTACGTATGATTATGTATGCTATGTTACGTGATGATTATGATACATGTATTATAAGAACATGCATGGATATATATATTATTTATTATGTATCTTGCATGTATTATGTGGTGCATCAATTTTATTCATGTTGTTACTATGAGATAGAACGTGTTGAGCCTCTAGGCTCACTAGACTTAAATGGTGCAGGTGAGCAAGAAATAGATCTAGAGAATGTTGCTCCGACTGGTGGTGAAGACATATGAGCTCCCGGCGGCCGGCTAGCCCGTGACCATCGCTCTAGTCTTGTTTTCAATGAATTGAATATTATTATGTTTTCCGCACATGTTTTATGATTTAATTATGGTTTATGGATTTTAGGTGAGAATTTTTATTGAGAGGTCGATGATGATTTTATTGCATGAGTTATACTTATTTTGTTTGCATGCAAATTCTTATTATGGATTTTAGTGGGAACGTTTTTATGGAAAATTTTTTATGTTTATAATTATTTTAAAAAGTAATTATTTATTATATATATATATTATATTAAGTATTGTTTTATTTATTCATTTATAGATGCATGATTTTTAAATATATTTTATATTTAGATATTTACCTATTTTAAAAAAAAAAAAATTTTGAGTAGTATTAGGATGTAGTCGTTTCAGATGTTCTTAATGAACTTAGTACTCAATTTTCAAAATTAAATTTAATTAACGATTCAAATAAAATAAATGTTGTCAATGAAATTGGCGAACTTCAAAATCAATTTAATGACTCAAATGATGAATTATTAAAAATTTGTAATCCTACAACAAATCAAAATCAAAATTATAATTATAATTCTTTTTTCAAACAACACTATAATTTTCTTCCAAATTATTATAGTAGACCATCTTTTCCAGATATGCAATTTGAAGAACTTCAAAAACATAAAAAATACTTTTCTGGAGAAAGTCTCCTAAAATGAAATCTCGATGGAAGAACTGAACATCAAATCATTTCTATGTTAGAAGAAATGATGATGGCTTCCACCGCTTACAAAGCAAGAGGTGTTGATGATTACAACACTGCTTTCAATCTAATTGCAGGATTTACCAGCCAGCTTAAAGGTTGGTGGGATAATTTCCTCACTAAATTTGATAGAACAACAATGCTAACTGCCATCAAACATGAAGTTGATGATGCAACAATACCTCCTATTCAAGATGCTTTCAATACACTAATTTATGTCATTATTAAACATTTTATAGGCGAACCCAAAAAATTTCAAGAAAAATCCTCAGAAATTTTAAAATTTAACATGTCCAAAATTACATGATTTTCATTGGTACAAAGATATGTTTTTATCTAAAGTACTTCTTCGAGATGATTGTAGTTTTTCTTTTTGGAAAAAAAGATTTATTGCGGGATTACCAAAACTCTTTGCCGAAAGAGTTAGGGAATATATTCGCAAGCAAAATGCAAATTCAATTCCTTATCCTTCTCTAACTTATGGTGAAATCATAAGTTATATTAATGCCAAAGACTAGCTTTGTCCAATAATTTAAAAATTAAAGAAAAACTCAAACGGAAGCATAATGAGAGCAGAAGAGTACTTGGTTCCTTTTGTACTCAGTATGGTTTCGAACAATTACTTCCTCCTTAAAGAAAACATAATAAAAATAAATTTCAAAGAAAATTTTACATGAAATCTTATAAAAGAAATTAGGGGAAATTGCATATATCACCCTGTGAAATCTTTAACTTGCAAATAACTCCCTATGAAATTTTTTTAAGCTAATAACCCACTGTGATTCTAGATTTGTAGCATACACACCCTTTTCAGTTAAAAATTGACAAAAATACCCTTGCTTAAATAAATAATTAAATTAATTTTGTAAAATCATTCAATGGACAAGTTACATGTTTTAAATGTAAACAACTTGGACATTATTCAAATAAATGTCCAATGCAAGGAAAAATCAATGAACTTCAAATATATGATGATTTTAAAAATCAATTATTAACTTTAATTCCTTCATCTTCTGATGATAATCAAGAAGATATTCTTTTTCCTATCCAAGAAGAATCTGATTTTGAATATTCAAGCTCTTCTTCTTCTGAAGAAGGAAAAAAATTATGTAATTCCAATGACGAAGTTTGTGATTGCAAATCTACAATAAATGTTATCACAAATGAAAAATAAATATTACAAGATGTTATTAGTAAAATAACTGATCCAAAATTAAAAGCTAAATTTGGAAATCTTCTTCAAGAACCGAAACAAAAATATTATAGTCTAAATAAAGTCATGTCTAGATTTAATTCAAAATCTAATGAAACTCTTTCCACAAGTTCTGATCTGCAATTTGAAATTAATCAAATGAAGAATCAAATTCAAGAACTTCAGAAAGATATCTCTGACGTTAAAATAGAGCTTACACTTTTAAATCCTCCATTACAAAAAGATGAAGATATTAATTCAAATAATAATTCTCCATTTTCAAGTAAAAATACTGTAGTGACCCTTACCCGGATCACCTACTAAACAGAACTTAGGCATGCAATTAACTTAATAAAACAGATATCAGAATAAAACTGCGGAAACCAATAACATTATACAATCCCAAGAAAAGGAATCTGTAATTATCCAATAATATACAACCAAATCGAATAGCTGTATAAACCCAAACAACAGTAATAAAACCTAGACGAAGCTCCAGCTGGCCAACCACTGACTAGCCCCTCCTGGATCCACCCTCCTCGTCCAATCGCAAACCTGCCCCATGGAATAGGGTGTCCAGAAAATACAGAGTACGAGACGTGAGCATAAAATGCTCAGTGCGAGAGTATGAGTATACATGCATGCAAAGTGAACTCCCTATAGACTCGAGGTCAAGGATCAGATAACAGAGACAGACCGGGCCCTGGTATGTAGCACGCTGTGCCGTCGCTTCAGGAGGTGGCTCCCATACCGAGATAACCGTGGATACGCCGGACCCAAATCGATGGAAGTCCAATCCACTAACAGGATAGGGTACAACCCTACTAACAGACATCTCGAAGGAGATACAGCAAGATGCAAATGAATGCAGCATAATATCATGGCATATAAATCATGCAGTCATATAATACATGCATACTCAGTCAGGATATCTCGAACAGTACTTTCGTACCTCAAAACAGTGAAAGCTTCTACCAACTCTAGGTCCACGCCTATAGTCTGCTCTACACTGCCAAATGATACTACTATCATTAAAGTGCTCTAAAAGCCTTAACTAAGCTATTGCATACTCCTAAATATTTATAGGGAGCAAAAGCTATACCTTCGTCCGTCGTTAGCCCTTTGATGTCGATGCCTCCAGAACTTGGGCACAACTCCGCTACGACTACCGAACGTCTAGACGACTCCCAGTTCAAGCCTAGGAAGGCTAGAACAACTCGAATATGACTAGAAATAGAGAGGAAATCCGGAATTGGCAAGGAGAAATGAAGCCTCGGCCTTCTATTTATAGACAACGATCGGAGCCTCCGATCCTCGATCGGAACGTCCGAACTTCGATCGGAACGTCCGATCCTGCCATCGGAGCTTCCGAAAATCCTGATCTGCCACGTGTCAAAATATCATTTGTTGACTTCGGATAGGGGTGATCGGAACGTCCGATCCTGATCGGAGCTTTCGATCCAGCCACACGTCATGGATGACGTAATATCATCGGTGCCTCCGATCCTCATCGGAGCTTCCGATCCCGATCGGAGCTTCCGATCGTCCCTTCGGAGCTTCCGATCCGTCCAATCCCCAATTTATTTAATTAGCATTAATCCTTTAATTACTCAATTAGGGTACGGGCTACTACATTCTCCCCCACTTAAGATATTTCATCCTCGAAATCAGATCTTAAGTACCGAATGCAAATACAGAAATCAGAAACATTCTTTATTCAATAAAACGTTTACAGAGTTTGCAACTGAATACAACTTAAAGAATGAAATCAAAACAACTCAGGATGGTCTTTACGCATCCTGTCCTCAAGCTCCCAAGTAGCTTCCTCAGTGCCTCGGCGCTGCCACTGAACTAAAACCAAAGGAATGACTTTGTTCCGTAAGACCTTATCCTTATAATCAAGGATGCGAAGAGGTTTCTCAACATAAGTCAAATCCTTGTCTACCTGAACCTCAGATCGCTGCAGAATATGAGATTCATCCACCACGTACCGTCGCAACAGAGATACGTGGAACACGTCGTGAATACTGGATAGATGCGGTGGCAAAGCTAGTCGATAAGCCAAATCGCCAATACTCTCCAAGATCTCAAACGGACCGATAAATCTGGGAGACAACTTGCCCTTAAGGCCAAATCTGAGAATCTTGCGGAAAGGTGACACTCTCAGAAACACTTTCTCTCCGACCTCGAACTGCAAAGGCCTACGCTTGATATTAGCATAACTGGCCTGACGATCCTGGGCAGTCTTAATCCGTTTCTTGATCTGATCAATAATGTCTATCGCCTGCTGGATAAACTCCGGTCCTTCAGCCTGTCTCTCCCCCACTTCTTCCCAGAAGAGTGGAGTACGACAACGTCGCCCATACAACGCTTCAAAAGGTGCCATCCCAATACTAGTGTGATAGCTGTTGTTGTAAGCGAACTCGATCAACGACAAATGATCCTGCCAGGCTGAACCAAAATCCATGATGCACGCTCTAAGCATATCTTCTAACGTACGGATAGTGCGTTCTGACTGACCATCAGTCTCCGGATGATAGGCTGTACTCAAACTGAGAGTAGTACCCATCGCACGCTGAACACTCCTCCAGAATCTAGAAGTAAACCTGGGGTCCCGATCGCTGACAATGCTCACAGGCACTCCATGAAGTCGGACGATCTCCTGAATGTACATCCGTGCCATGCGATCCACAGAGTACTCTCGGCTATAGGCAATGAAATGCGCTGACTTGGTGAGTCGGTCCACCACCACCCAGATAGCATCACAGTTCCTCGGGGATACCGGCAAATGGGTCACAAAGTCCATAGTGATAAACTCCCATTTCCATTCAGGAATAGGCAGACTGTGAAGCAATCCTCCAGGTCGTCGGTGCTCTGCCTTGACCTGTTGACACACCAAACATCTCGAAACAAACTGATAAACACTGCGTTTCATGCCCTTCCACCAAAAATGAGTACGTAGATCCTTGTACATCTTGCTGCTCCCAGGATGAATACTCAACTTAGTGCGATGTGCCTGAGATAAAATCTCCTCTCGCAACTCTTCATCCTGTGGAATCACAAGCCTACCAGACAAACACAGAAAGCCGTCTGACTGATAATGAAATCCAGACGAGCTACCCTCGTTAGCTAGACGAGCTAAACGCTGGGTCTTTGAATCAGACATCTGAGCATCTCGGATCCGCGAATACAAGGCTGGCTCAGATAATATCGCAAACATCTGGATACTCTGCATACCTTTCTTATGCTTGAAGGTAAAACCTGAAGTACAACAGTCACTGATCGCACTAGACATCGAACAAGTCTGAAGTGCGGATAGTCGCACCTTGCGACTCAAAGCATCAGCGGTGAGATTAGCAGCTCCCGGATGGTACTTAATCTCGCAATCATAGTCCTTAAGCAAGTCCATCCAACGTCTCTGTCTCATGTTCAATTCTGCCTGAGTGAACAAATACTTGAGACTCTTATGGTCGGTGAAGATCTCAAATTTCTCGCCATAAAGATAATGACGCCAGATCTTCAAAGCGAACATAATGGCTGCCAATTCCAAATCATGGACTGGGTAGTTGTCCTCGTGAAGCTTCAGCTGTCTAGAAGCGTATGCAATCACATGCCCATTCTGAGTCAGGACACAACCTAACCCCTGAAGAGAAGCATCCGTGTAAACTACATACCCTCCAGATCCTGACGGTAATGCTAACACCGGCGCAGAAGTCAACCGCCGTCGAAGCTCACGGAAATTCTCCTCACACTCGGAGGACCACTCAAAATCCACACCCTTGCGGGTAAGCTGCGTCAACGGTCGAGCTAACTGAGAGAAGTTCAGAATGAAGCGACGATAATACCCTGCTAGACCCAGAAAACTACGGATCTCAGCAACCGTCGTCGGACGCGACCAATTAAGTACCGCTTTAATCTTGCTTGGATCAACAGAAATCCCCTCCCTGGATATGATATGGCCAAGAAAGACCACTCTATCCATCCAGAACTCACACTTGCTCAGCTTGGCGTACAACTGCTCATCTCGAAGAGTCTGTAGTACCAACCGCAAGTGAGAAACATGCTCTTCCGTATTACGCGAATAAACCAGGATGTCGTCAATGAAGACCACGACAAACTTGTCCAAGTACTCCCTGAAGACACGGTTCATCAAATCCATGAATATAGCCGGCGCATTAGTCAAACCAAATGGCATCACTAGGAACTCGTAATGCCCATAGCGAGTACGGAATGCAGTCTTGGCCACGTCCTGATCACGGACTCTCAACTGATGATACCCAGATCTCAAGTCAATCTTGGAGTAAATTGATGTGCCCTGCAGCTGGTCAAACAAGTCATCAACACGAGGCAACGGATACTTGTTCTTCACAGTCACTCGATTCAGCTGCCGATAGTCAATGCACAGTCGCATCGACCCATCCTTCTTCTTCACGAAGAGTACAGGAGCTCCCCAAGGAGATACACTAGGACGAATGTACCCCTTGTCCAAAAGATCCTGTAGCTGATTCTTCAACTCACGCATCTCTGACGGAGCCAAACGATACGGTGCTCTAGAAATAGGCGAAGTACCCGGCATCAATTCTATGCCAAACTCGACTTCCCTAGCAGGAGGAAAACCCGGAATCTCATCAGGAAACACATCTGGAAATTCATCCACAACAGGAATGCTCTCTATCCCAATACTCTCAGCGGACAAATCAACTGCATAGATAAGGTAGCCTTCCCCGCCAGACTCCAGAGCTCGACAGGCTCTCAAAGCTGATACCAAAGGCATCGGGGGTCGCGCTCCCTCACCATAGAAAAACCAACTCTCACTCCCTTCCGGATGAAAGTGTACTAATCTCTGATAGCAGTCCACTGAAGCTCGATAGGTAGTCAGCACATCTATTCCCAGAATGCAATCAAAGTCGTCCATCGCCAGGACCATGAGATTCGCCAACAGAACGTTCCCTTCGAACTCTAAAGGGCAACCCATCACTAGACGCTTAGCCAAAGCAAATTGGCCCGTCGGAGTAGAAACAGACATCACTACGTCTAGTGCAATGCATGGTAACTTATGCCTCTTAACAAAACGTGCAGAAATGAAGGAATGAGATGCACCAGTGTCAATAAGTACAAGAGCAGGTATACCATAAAGCATAAATGTACCTGCGATGACTTTCTCATTCTCCTCCACAGCCTGATCATGTCTCAGGGCAAACACCTGGCCAGAAGCTCGTGGCCTCAAATGAGAACTCCCAGCAGACTGTCCCTGCGACCTCTGCTGAACGGTGGCCTAAGAACCCGATCCTGAACCAGAACCAGAACCGCCTCCCCCAGACTGTGGACAATCCCTCCGGATATGACCAGTCTCTCCACAACGGAAACAAGCTCCAGAAGCTCTGCGGCACTTGTCGGATGGATGGTTCTTCCCACAGTGATCACACTTGTCCTTCTTACCGAAACGGACAATACCTCCAGAACCAGAGGAAGAAGAAGATCCAGACTTCTTGAAAGTTTGGGCACGGGGACCCAAAGAACTAGCAGGTCTCGACTGAGAGAAAGACCTGTTCCGCCGAATACTATCCTCTGCCTGGTGACAACGGCTCACCAAACCCTCGTAGGACATGTCGTCACCAACCGCCACACGGTCATGGATCTCAGGGTTAAGGCCCTGAAGGAACAGATTATACTTCATCTCTGAGCTATCAGCAATCTCGGGGCAATAGGATAGCAGATCAAAGAACCTCTGCTGATACTCATCGATAGACATGGCTCCCTGACGCAGACTCAGTAGCTCGCCTGCCTTCGACTGTCGGAGTGCAGGAGGAAAATACCGCTTTTGGAAAGCTGTGCGGAACTCGGCCCAGGTGGCCACTCCTCTCGCCGTAACAAAAGGTGCAGAAGTAAACCTCCACCACCTGCGCGCACGCCCATCCAGAAGATAGCCAAGGGTCTCCACCTTCTGCTCATCAGTGCATTGGAAAGTCTGAAAAGTCGTCTCCATGCGGTCTAACCAGTTCTCCGCGTCCTCCGGAGACTCACCTCCAACTAAGGGCTTAGGACCCATAGCTAAGAATCGACGCACAGTGAAACGCTCGTCGTCATGGTTACTATGAGATCTTGCATGTATTATGTGGTGCATCAATTTTATTCATGTTGTTACTATGAGATAGAACGTGTTGAGCCTCTAGGCTCACTAGACTTAAATGGTGCAGGTGAGCAAGAAATAGATCTAGAGAATGTTGCTCCGACTGGTGGTGAAGACATATGAGCTCCCGGCGGCCGGCTAACCCGTGACCATCGCTCTAGTCTTGTTTTCAATGAATTGAATATTATTATGTTTTCCGCACATGTTTTATGATTTAATTATGGTTTATGGATTTTAGGTGAGAATTTTTATTGAGAGGTCGATGATGATTTTATTGCATGAGTTATACTTATTTTGTTTGCATGAAAATTCTTATTATGGATTTTAGTGGGAACGTTTTTATGGAAAATTTTTTATGTTTATAATTATTTTAAAAAGTAATTATTTATTATATATATATTATATTAAGTATTGTTTTATTTATTCATTTATAGATGCATGATTTTTAAATATATTTTATATTTAGATATTACCTATTTTAAAAAAAAAAAAAATTTGAGTAGTATTAGGATGTAGTCGTTTCAGATGTTCTTAATGAACTTAGTACTCAATTTTCAAAATTAAATTTAATTAACGATTCAAATAAAATAAATGTTGTCAATGAAATTGGCGAACTTCAAAATCAATTTAATGACTCAAATGATGAATTATTAAAAATTTGTAATCCTACAACAAATCAAAATCAAAATTATAATTATAATTCTTTTTTCAAACAACACTATAATTTTCTTCCAAATTATTATAGTAGACCATCTTTTCCAGATATGCAATTTGAAGAACTTCAAAAACATAAAAAATACTTTTCTGGAGAAAGTCTCCTAAAATGAAATCTCGATGGAAGAACTGAACATCAAATCATTTCTATGTTAGAAGAAATGATGATGGCTTCCACCGCTTACAAAGCAAGAGGTGTTGATGATTACAACACTGCTTTCAATCTAATTGCAGGATTTACCAGCCAGCTTAAAGGTTGGTGGGATAATTTCCTCACTAAATTTGATAGAACAACAATGCTAACTGCCATCAAACATGAAGTTGATGATGCAACAATACCTCCTATTCAAGATGCTTTCAATACACTAATTTATGTCATTATTAAACATTTTATAGGCGAACCCAAAAAATTTCAAGAAAAATCCTCAGAAATTTTAAAATTTAACATGTCCAAAATTACATGATTTTCATTGGTACAAAGATATGTTTTTATCTAAAGTACTTCTTCGAGATGATTGTAGTTTTTCTTTTTGGAAAAAAAGATTTATTGCGGGATTACCAAAACTCTTTGCCGAAAGAGTTAGGGAATATATTCGCAAGCAAAATGCAAATTCAATTCCTTATCCTTCTCTAACTTATGGTGAAATCATAAGTTATATTAATGCCAAAGACTAGCTTTGTCCAATAATTTAAAAATTAAAGAAAAACTCAAACGGAAGCATAATGAGAGCAGAAGAGTACTTGGTTCCTTTTGTACTCAGTATGGTTTCGAACAATTACTTCCTCCTTAAAGAAAACATAATAAAAATAAATTTCAAAGAAAATTTTACATGAAATCTTATAAAAGAAATTAGGGGAAATTGCATATATCACCCTGTGAAATCTTTAACTTGCAAATAACTCCCTATGAAATTTTTTTAAGCTAATAACCCACTGTGATTCTAGATTTGTAGCATACACACCCTTTTCAGTTAAAAATTGACAAAAATACCCTTGCTTAAATAAATAATTAAATTAATTTTGTAAAATCATTCAATGGACAAGTTACATGTTTTAAATGTAAACAACTTGGACATTATTCAAATAAATGTCCAATGCAAGGAAAAATCAATGAACTTCAAATATATGATGATTTTAAAAATCAATTATTAACTTTAATTCCTTCATCTTTTGATGATAATCAAGAAGATATTCTTTTTCCTATCCAAGAAGAATCTGATTTTGAATATTCAAGCTCTTCTTCTTCTGAAGAAGGAAAAAAATTATGTAATTCCAATGACGAAGTTTGTGATTGCAAATCTACAATAAATGTTATCACAAATGAAAAATAAATATTACAAGATGTTATTAGTAAAATAACTGATCCAAAATTAAAAGCTAAATTTGGAAATCTTCTTCAAGAACCGAAACAAAAATATTATAGTCTAAATAAAGTCATGTCTAGATTTAATTCAAAATCTAATGAAACTCTTTCCACAAGTTCTGATCTGCAATTTGAAATTAATCAAATGAAGAATCAAATTCAAGAACTTCAGAAAGATATCTCTGACGTTAAAATAGAGCTTACACTTTTAAATCCTCCATTACAAAAAGATGAAGATATTAATTCAAATAATAATTCTCCATTTTCAAGTAAAAATACTGTAGTGACCCTTACCCGGATCACCTACTAAACAGAACTTAGGCATGCAATTAACTTAATAAAACAGATATCAGAATAAAACTGCGGAAACCAATAACATTATACAATCCCAAGAAAAGGAATCTGTAATTATCCAATAATATACAACCAAATCGAATAGCTGTATAAACCCAAACAACAGTAATAAAACCTAGACGAAGCTCCAGCTGGCCAACCACTGACTAGCCCCTCCTGGATCCACCCTCCTCGTCCAATCGCAAACCTGCCCCATGGAATAGGGTGTCCAGAAAATACAGAGTACGAGACGTGAGCATAAAACGCTCAGTGCGAGAGTATGAGTATACATGCATGCAAAGTGAACTCCCTATAGACTCGAGGTCAAGGATCAGATAACAGAGACAGACCGGGCCCTGGTATGTAGCACGCTGTGCCGTCGCTTCAGGAGGTGGCTCCCATACCAAGATAACCGTGGATACGCCGGACCCAAATCGATGGAAGTCCAATCCACTAACAGGATAGGGTACAACCCTACTAACAGACATCTCGAAGGAGATACAGCAAGATGCAAATGAATGCAGCATAATATCATGGCATATAAATCATGCAGTCATATAATACATGCATACTCAGTCAGGATATCTCGAACAGTACTTTCGTACCTCAAAACAGTGAAAGCTTCTACCAACTCTAGGTCCACGCCTATAGTCTGCTCTACACTGCCAAATGATACTACTATCATTAAAGTGCTCTAAAAGCCTTAACTAAGCTATTGCATACTCCTAAATATTTATAGGGAGCAAAAGCTATACCTTCGTCCGTCGTTAGCCCTTTGATGTCGATGCCTCCAGAACTTGGGCACAACTCCGCTACGACTACCGAACGTCTAGACGACTCCCAGTTCAAGCCTAGGAAGGCTAGAACAACTCGAATATGACTAGAAATAGAGAGTAAATCCGGAATTGGCAAGGAGAAATGAAGCCTCGGCCTTTTATTTATAGACAACGATCGGAGCCTCCGATCCTCGATCGGAACGTCTGAACTTCGATCGGAACGTCCGATCCTGCCATCGGAGCTTCCGAAGATCCTGATCTGCCATGTGTCAAAATATCATTTGTTGACTTCAGATAGGGGTGATCGGAACGTCCGATCCTGATCGGAGCTTCCGATCCAGCCACACGTCATGGATGACGTAATATCATCGGTGCCTCCGATCCTCATCGGAGCTTCCGATCCCGATCGGAGCTTCCGATCGTCCCTTCGGAGCTTCCGATCCGTCCAATCCCCAATTTATTTAATTAGCATTAATCCTTTAATTACTCAATTAGGGTACGGGCTACTACAAATACAACTCCTCAAAATTTTGATTTTGAATATGACGACAAAGAAGATAAACTTCAATGTGTCATAAATAAAATCAACCTTCAAAAATGGTATTCTCAAGGAACAATTGTTGTCAATAAACAATTCAAAATAAAAACAAAACATTTAATTGATTCCGGTGCAGATCAAAACTGTATCCGTGAAGGATTAATTCCAACCAAATATTTCGAAAAAAATAGCCGAAAGATTATTTGGTGCAAACGGAAGTCCTTTGAAAATTAAATACAAGCTCTCAAATGCATATGTGTGTAATCAAAATATTTGTTTTAAAAATATATTTTATCTTGTTAAAGATTTAGAACAAAATGTTATTCTTGGTACTCCATTTATAGTTCAATTATATCATTTTTATGTTAATGAAAAATGGATACATTCAATTGTTTTTAATAAAGAAATTAGTTTTCTTTTTCTGAATTCAACACCGATTCAAGACATAAATACTTTAAAGAAAAAAAAATCAATTTTTCATAATATTAAGGCTCTGGTTGGTATCCTATATAATTAATATATGTATAACTCATCTTATCCAATTCCGCGTTTTTCTTGTCATATTATTTATCTATCTATTAATTATTTATTTTACATCAATCAAATCATTAATTATTTATCATACATCAATCAAATTATTGAATTTAAATTACTATATTACCTCTTATAAATAATATTATTCATATTTTATTTATTGTTAAAAGGACAAAATGATAATTTATCATTTTTATATAAAATTAATCAATCAAATCAAATAAACTATAATCCATCAATCAAATCAAATACTATATTCACTATCATTTTTTATTTATTTTTTATTACATTTTATTAATTATCTATGTATTATTTATCTCATTATACCTACCAAACGGTACCTAATATGATTAATTCAAAAACTCTGCAGATGGCAAATAAACGAAAGAGTCCAGTTTCACAAGTTGGATCACAGGATGATAAGTTTTTAGTATTTGGAGATATGCCTCTTCTTTTACTCCCAGAGTTATCAAACAAATGTTTCAGGCCAAGACAGCCTTATAACCTAGATCAATATAAAAAAACCCTTTTAAATTTCTTATGGAATATTTCCCCAAATAATTCAAAACAAAAAGCCTTTGTTTTAAATGCTTTAGCCAATTATTTTTCTTTCCAGTACAAATCTCCTCTACCACAGCCCAAATATTTTGTCCTCTTAATTGGTAGATTTCCTGGAATTTACAATTCTCTAGGCAGATTGCAAGAATCTATCAATAATACTCTAAACCCTATCTTTCATTCATTTGTCCAGATGATAGATGCATTAAAGTATGCAAGTAATAGACTAGGGCCTAACTTTTTTTATTGGTTATGCAGCAAGATTAGATGCCTCCAGGGCTCAAACAGTTCAAAAGCTTTCTCAATTATCTGATCCTTTTTCTATTGAATCGAATATCAAAAATTTAAAATTAAAAGAAAAGATGGTAGAACCATCAGATGAGATTTTTCAATTACAAAATGCACTTGTTGCAAAAACTCAAGAGATAGAGTTTCTTAAAAAAACACTATCTTATTTAGAACAATCCAAGTTCTGTTGAATTGGACAGGACCAGTCCATTAGTTCAAATAAACCCAACTCGAGTTTTATTCAAAACTACATCATTACTTAGTCCTCTTCCACATTTCATTTCTGAATATATTTATTCTTTAGGCAAGAAAAATTTTATCTCTAAATTTTCTATTATCCAAAAATGTCTTTCTTCAAACCCACAAAGTCCAGCCATTGATATTAGAACAATAATTGGAATGCACCCTTTATATGGTCATCTCACATATTCTCTTGTTACCACTTCAATAGTAGCATTTTATTTTCAAGACCTTCATATCTCACATAACCAAAAAAAATTTGATCTTAATATCAATGACCTTTTCGATTTAGGATTAATTTCCCAACTCATATTCAAAGATGATGCTCAATTTGAAAATCTCAATAGTTCGTTACTGAAAGAAGCTATTCGAAATCAATTCAGTAAAAGTTTCCCTTTTGTTCAATTAGAAATTGATTCAACGGTTCCATAATGGATAGACACAGAACTTCAACCAGCTACCCATAGAATATGGGTCAGAGGTCTTCAATTTTTCAATATTTTTACAGATCCTATGAAAACAATCTATATTGACAATTGTTTAAGACCTATGGAAGAACATATGAAACATCAAAGACTCAAGACTTTTTGTAATGGGCTGGGTCCTCACCCTCTGCTTCTGGCCCATCTGGCCTTCTGCTCTGGGCGGCCCAGACCCATACTCATGGCCTTCTGCCCACCTGAAAAGGGGAGTTTTTGCCTTTCCCAGGGTTTGAACTTACACCACCAGGCATATATGCAAATTCAACTGAACCCTGGTACCACCCTTTTATGTAATGGGCTGGGCCCTCACCCTCTGCTTTTGGCCCATCTGGCCTTCTGCCCTAGGCAGCCCAGACCCATACTCATGACCTTCTCCCCACCTAAAAAGGAGAGTTTTTGCCTTCCTCAGGGTTTGAACTTGCACCACCAGGCATATATGCAAATTCAACTCAACACTGGTACCACTTGAGCCTGGTGGTGCAAGTTCAAACCCTGGGGAGGGCAAAAACTCCCCTTTTCAGGTGGGGATAAGGCCATGAGTATGGGCCTGTCTAGCTCAAGTGGTACCAGGGTTGAGTTGAATTTGCATATATGCCTGGTGGTGCAAGTTCAAACCCTGGGGAGGGCAAAAACTCCCCTTTCCAGGTGGGGAGAAGGCCATGAGTATGGGCCTGGGCCGCCCAGAGAAGAAGGAAACATGGGCCAGAAGCAAAGGTGAGGGCCCAGCCCATTACACTTTTGCTTTTAAACACCATTTCCTAGACCACAAATGTGAAAGTTACAATTTGTTTGGATCAACTCCGATTCTCAAGGTTTACATTAAATTTGGAAGTTATTATTGGAAAACCGTGTTCAGATCAATTGAATTGATACCCGGTGCAGCGGAAGTTTAAAAATTTTATTTTTCTTTGATATGAAACAATTTCATATAATGGGTATCAAAATGTTTAACGATTAAATCACACAAGTAAAATAAATAATAATTAATTAAATATTTTACCTCCAATCTCGAAGCGAGATTATGGACACCAACAGAATTTAATCTGCTCTTCTTGTATATCCCGGGAACCGATGGCGTCACGATCAATCACCGGAATAAGGTCCATGAACAGAAAACAGAAACCCTCTGATTGACTGCACTAGAAATCAATCAGAAGTTTTGCGTAGAGAATAAACAGATATGATCTGATTCAGAATTGTAATTTTTTTTCACAAAAATCACAAGTCTGAATTTTCTCCGGGAGGGACAAGGATTTCGAAAAACCCTTAGAATATTTAGAGTGTAATTTCGAAAATTATAAGACACAAAGTGTTTGATTTTCGAACCCAACACCTCTATTTATAGATAATTTCTAGTTATAATTGTATCAGGACTCTAACTCCTTAAAGCCCACAATCCATAACTTAAGCCCAATAAGCCAAGCCCGTTGTTATAGAAATTAATATAAAATTCATCGTGACTCCGATTGATAAACTGATTTCACCAATGTGCACAGAAACCATTTCTGCATCTTTTAGAGTCAAGATAATTTTTCTGAATCCGAATTCAGTGATTTCCAAAAATGCCCATCACTATGTCATTTTAGGAAATTCCACTCCCTTTAGTTGAGAAATCCAATTTCTCTTTCATTAAATTTAACTCTTTAAATTTAACTATCTCTACGGGGTTTTAGTAATCCATTACTTGTGTAACCCTCAATGGTTCAGGAATACAGCTAGCCGTGGGCTCACAACTCCTTGTGACTCGGAACAACAATTTCCGACTTACCCAACGAATCATGGTAAGAGCGTCTAGAAACATCGCCCCATGATTTCCTAGGTATTACTGATAGTGCCTGCAAGAACCAGTAGATTTTGGTTAGCGTACAGTACGGTCCCTTCAACCAAATATCCCGATCGAATCAAAAACCATTGGTGCATCGAGAGTCGTTCGAGATTCGATAACTATGCACAACATCTTGGAGATCTATTAGTGACATCGCATGTATTACTAGGATAACCATTAACCTAAAACACATCATGTACTTTGGCCAGAGATTCGTCACACTAATATCTCCTCAGATTGCATAGGATATCCACACTCGCAAGTATGTGGTGAATCCTTGACAACAAAGCATCGACTCCTATATGCGTCGTAACTGTACCCAATCCCGACACCTGATGACCCCCATAGAGTCGGTAAACGAGTCAAAGCACAGTACTAGCATATAGAGTCTCAATGATATTTCAAGTAATAAGGACTAATGGTGTACAACCAAAAACGCGGACTTTATCCACTCGATAAGTGATAACCACTTGGAAAGTCCGAATAGGGTAGTTCGATCATTCATCATATGAATATCCATTTGCATGCTTCGAACATCTCTATGTTCCCTACCAATGAAACGTGGTACTCTGCATCGCAAATGCTAGTCTCAAACTCGAGCGATCCTTATCCTTATTTTCGGACAGCTCAATCGACTAGGAACTGTTTAGAATATACAGTGACTATAAGATGTGTTTCATGATAGTCATCCCCATGTACTACCACATCTTACATAAACTATAGTATATTCAAGGTCTTTATCAAAACAACAATAGTATATCACAATATAACAATATGAAGAAAGATAAAGTCATTGCCATTAATAAAATGTAAATTATATTAAACAAAGATTGTTTACACAAAGAGTCATAAAAGCCCTTAGCCACAAGTTGGCTATCCGGGCACCCACTCTTTCAATCTCCCACTTGCCCTAAAGCCAACCAGTCATATTACGTAATCCCATTTCTTCGCGATGTTTGTCAAACAATGGTCCTGGAAAGGGCTTCGTAAGCGGATCAGCGATATTGTCTGCAGAGGCCACTCTCTCGACTGTAATGTCTCCTCTTTCCACGATCTCCCGGATGATGTGGTATTTCCTCAGTATGTGTTTGGATCTTTGATGAGACCTTGGTTCCTTTGCCTGAGCAACGGCACCAGTGTTGTCGCAGTACACCGGGACTGGACCAACAGATTCTGGAATCACACCCAACTCTTGGATGAATTTCCTCATCCAAACCGCCTCTTTAGCAGCAGCTGATGCTGCAATGTATTCTGCCTCAGTGGTGGAATCCGCTGTGGTGTCTTGCTTGGAACTCTTCCAAGAGACAGCACCGCCATTAAGAACGAATACAAATCCAGAGGTTGATTTCGAGTCATCCACGTCACTTTGGAAGCTAGAGTCGGTGTAGCCTTCCAACTTCAATTCTCTTCCACCATAAACCATGAATATATTCTTAGTTCTTCTCATGTACTTAAGAATATCATTCACGGCTTTCCAATGCATTTGACCTGGATTGGCTTGATATCTGCTCATGACGCTCAGAGCATAGGCCACATCCGGTCTAGTAGATATCATCCCATACATGATACTACCTATGGCTGACGCATATGGTATATGTGTCATTTTCTCTATCTCTTCGTCAGTCTTGGGATACATAGACTTGGATAGAGAAACTCCATGACACATAGGTAGATGTCCTCTCTTGGACTCATCCATTGAAAACCTTTTCAATATAGTGTCGATGTAGGTTGCTTGAGTGAGTCCTATCATTCTCTTAGATCTATCTCTATAGATCTGTATCCCTAGAATATAGGATGCCTCACCCAAATCCTTCATCGAGAATCTACCTGATAACCATATCTTTGTTGACTGCAACATCCCTACGTCATTCCCAATGAGTAGGATGTCATCAACATAAAGTACTAAGAATGTTACCGCATCCTTAACTACTTTCGTACACGCATGGTTCCTCCGGGTTCTTGATGAAACCAAAATCCTTTATTGTTTCATCAAATTTCTGGTTCCAACTTCTTGATGCTTGTTTTAGACCATAAATTGATCTCTGAAGCTTGCATACCTTATGCTCGCTTCCCATGGAGGTGAATCCTTCAGGCTGCATCATATAGATTTCTTCCTTAATGTTTCCATTAAGAAATGCAGTCTTTATATCCATTTGCCATATCTCATAGTCATACCATGCTGCTATGGCAATTAGGATTCTTATGGACTTGAACATTGCGACTGGTGAAAAGGTTTCATCATAGTCAACTCCTTGTCTTTGAGTATAACCTTTTGCAACCAATCATGCCTTATAGGTCAACACCTTGCCATCAGGCCCAAGTTTTCTTTTGTAAATCCATTTACATCCTATTGGAACAATTCCATCAGGAGGATCTACTAAAGACCAAACTTGGTTTGAATGCATCGAGTCTATTTCCGACTGCATTGCTTCAAGCCATAAATTAGAATCCGCATCAGAAATTGCTTCCTTGAAGTTTCTTGGATCACATCCAATATCGGGTTCACTTTGATCCCCTTCAAAAAGAAGACCATATCTAACAGGAGGGCTAGAAGTCCTCTCGGATCTTCTAGCAATAGGCGTGTCTTGTGATGATTCTTGAGGTGTAGGATCGTTAATTTGTATTTCGGGTTCTTCTCGAATTTCTTCGAGTTCCATCATCTTGCCTTTCTTATCCAATAAGAATTCCTTCTCCAAGAAGGTGGCATTCCTTGAAACAAACACCTTTCTTTCAGCAGGATGATAGAAATAATATCCGATTGAATTCTTCGGATACCCCACAAAATAACATAAGATGGATCGACTATCCAACTTATCTCCCACTGTCTGCTTCACGTAAGCAGGACATCCCCAAATCCTCAAGTACGAATACTTAGGAGCTTTGCCATTCCATAACTCGTATGGTGTTTTATCTACTGCTTTAGTGTGAACGTTGTTCAACAACAAAACCGCCGTTTCAAGCGCGTAGCCCCAAAACGATGGTGGGAGCTCAGTGAAGCTCATCATGGATCGAACCATGTCCAACAAGGTTCTATTACGATGCTCCGAAACACTATTCAGCTGTGGTGTCATAGGAGGATTCCACTGAGAGAGAATCCCATTCTCTTTTAGATAGTCCAAAAACTCGGTACTTAAGTATTCTTCACCTCGATCCAATCGAAGTGCCTTAATACTTTTACCTAGTTTGTTTTCTACTTCAGCCTTGAATTTTTTGAACATTTCAAATGCTTCAGACTTATATTTCATTAAATATAAATACCCATACCTTGAATAATCATCAGTAAAGGTAATGAAGTAGGTGTGGCCAAATTGAGTACCAATTCTAAATGGACCACAAACATCTGTATGGATCAAATCCAACAGATTTTGACTACGCTCAGGTTTTCCTTTGAAAGGAGATTTAGTCATTTTTCCCTTTAGGCAGGACTCACAAGTAGGTAGAGAGTTAATATCAGACATATCAAACATGCCCTCTCCCACTAGCTTATTCATCCTCCTTGAGGAAATATGACCTAGCCTAGCATGCCAAAGGTTTGCCGGGTTTTGACTATCGTTTTTCCTTTTAATTGTTGTTACCGGTTTATCAACATAATTAATTGGAACGTCTTTTAATTTGAAGTTATATAGATCGTTTTTAAATTGTCCACTTCAAATCAAACATTCATTCTTGTAAATATTGCAAATCCCATTCACAAAATTACAAGAAAACTCATCTCTATCAAGCATAGAAATAGAAATAATGTTTTAATGAAATCTTTGGCACAAATAAAAATATCTTTCTCATAATACAACTTAAAATTGGTTTGCAAAATTAAACAAATATTTCCCATAGCTATGGATTTAACTCTGGAACCATTCCCGAGCCTTGACTGGGTCTCACCCATCCTTAGCCTATTACTTCTTGTTATCATTTGCAACTCATTGCAAATGTGAGATCTACATCTGGTATCCAATACCCAAGAAGTAGTATTAAGAAAAACATTTATTTCAATGTAAAACATACCCTTTGTAGTTCGCAACTGCTCGAGGTATTCCTTGCAGTTACGTTTCCAATGACCGGGTTTCTTGCAGTGATGGCAAACTTGTTTAGACTTGTCCAATTTTGCATGTAACATTTGGCCTTGAGATCATGGTCCAACCATTTCTCTAGTTCGGCCAACCTTTCGGCAGTTACATCAGCCGGGGCTGTTTTCGGAGAAGCCTTTTCTAACACTTAGAAAATCTTTTCCGAACTTAGGACAATCTTAACTTATGGAATTATTCTGTATTGTTTGCGCCAGTATGTTTGTTTTGTTCGAGAATTGAAACATGTGGATTACGAAGATTCATCATAATGATATACTGAGATGAAACAGACAATTATCGATGATTGTTTAATTAATTTACTAAGACATAAAATATGGCGAGATTTCATTTTATGAATTACACTCCCACTATTTTGACGATTTCACTACCCTCTAGTGAAAACGAGAAACATTTTCTTTAGTGGGAACATGGAGTCCAATTGACAAACTATAGCCCCGAATAATATCAGCCAACTATAATTTTCAAAAGGTAGAGCCCAATTGCTTCCAAAGCAACCTCCATGTTTTTACCTCATGTCCAATAAGGGCCCAATAATATGACGCCGTTTATTGTGACATGTCAAGATGACCTATCAATATTAAGTTGTGATGGACGGTCGCCATGTGGATCCCCCAATAATATGAGCCGATCCCATGGGAGTTCCACCCAACTTACAACATTTGTCGATCCAATGTACAGCTTTCCGACGAACGGGCCCCCCCCAATAATATGAGCCGGACCATATCCGCGGGTAGCATCTCATACATTGATCGTTGATGGAAGATAGGAAAATTTAAACAATATTTAAATTCCCTTTTATTAATATTGATATAAATTTTAAATCATATTTAAAATGAGGGATTTTTAATTTTGAAAATTTGTCTCATCATTCATTTTATGTATGCTTGCGGGATTCATACAATTTGTTCTAAACATGCATACATCAATAATATCATATATTATTTAAGGATGATCGATCCCATTATCTATTCGACCCGTGGTTGCCAATCACGAGTCTAAGTCCAATCCTAAGTAATATGCAGGTATGCAATGCAATCCTATTACATTGAGCTTCCAATTTACATTTCTTCAGTCTTCATTGTCTGCTGGGCCCACCATTTCTTCAAATCTTTGTCTCCCACTAAGTCTAATAAATTTACAATAAATTTCGATGACAAATATGGGATACATTTGTAGGGATGGGAACGAGCCATAAACCAGGCCCACTTTTATTACATATGACAATCATATTGGGCTATAAACCAAGCTCATTAATAAACACCAACAACAATAAGACAAATGTAAGTTCCTAACATACACCTACAAAATTGGTTATGGCAATCGATCATCCCATTATCCAATTTTAAATTCAAAATTTAAATAATTGGATAAACATGCTGTGGCATCATAATTTAAAAGATAAAATCATATTTTATCTTATCCATCCATAAGATCACATCTTATAATCAATTGTACCAAAATAATCAATTTTCAAAATTCAATTTAACGGATAAAATATTTAAATTTTCCAAAAATTCAAATTTTTCCAAAAATCAATTTTAAAAATTTCGGACTCGAACAATTCGATCCGATGCCTCGTGATCTTATCAAAAACATTTTTCGATCGGATCAAACACTAGAATTTCAAAAATTCAAAATTTTCAAAAATCAATTTTTAATTTTTCCGGGCTGCCCGAGACAATCCCGGGCAGCCCGTGCCCTGACCGGGCGCGGGCTGGGCAGGGCAGCGCCGAGCGCTGCCCTTGGGCAGCGATCCAATTGCTGCCCTTTTTTCTTGCCCGTCAGAAAAATAAAATTTTTGATTTTTTTTAAAAATATGTTTTGTTTCAAAAACCCGAGGCCAAAAATTTTTGTACAATCGATTAATTTAATCGTTTGATCTGAGCAACCTGGCTCTGATACCACTATTGGAAAACCGTGTTCAGATCAATTGAATTGATACCCGGTGCAGCGGAAGTTTAAAAATTTTATTTTTCTTTGATATGAAACAATTTCATATCATGGGTATCAAAACGTTTAACGATTAAATCACACAAGTAAAATAAATAATAATTAATTAAATATTTTACCTCCAATCTCGAAGCGAGATTATGGACACCAACAGAATTTAATCTGCTCTTCTTGTATATCCCGGGAACCGATGGCGTCACGATCAATCACCGGAATAAGGTCCACGAACAGAAAACAAAAACCCTCTGATTGACTGCACTAGAAATCAATCAGAAGTTTTGCGTAGAGAATAAACAGATATGATCTGTTAATTCAGAATTGTAATTTTTCACAAAAATCACAAGTCTGAATTTTCTCCGGGAGGGACAAGGATTTCGAAAAACCCTTAGAATATTTAGAGTGTAATTTCGAAAATTATAAGACACAAAGTGTTTGATTTTCGAACCCAACACCTCTATTTATAGATAATTTCTAGTTATAATTGTATCAGGACTCTAACTCCTTAAAGCCCACAATCCATAACCTAAGCCCAACAAGCCAAGCCCGTTGTTATAGAAATTAATATAAAATTCATCGTGACTCCGATTGATAAACTGATTTCACCAATGTGCACAGAAACCATTTCTGCATCTTTTAGAGTCAAGATAATTTTTCTGAATCCGAATTCAGTGATTTCCAAAAATGCCCATCACTATGTCATTTTAGGAAATTCCACTTCCTTTAGTTGAGAAATCCAATTTCTCTTTCATTAAATTTAACTCTTTAAATTTAACTATCTCTACGGGGTTTTAGTAATCCATTACTTGTGTAACCCTCAATGGTTCAGGAATACAGCTAGCCGTGGGCTCACAACTCCTTGTGACTCGGAACAACAATTTCCGACTTACCCAACGAATCATGGTAAGAGCGTCTAGCAACATCGCCCCATGATTCCCTAGGTATTACTGATAGTGCCTGCAAGAACCAGTAGATTTTGGTTAGCGTACAGTACGGTCCCTTCAACCAAATATCCCGATCGAATCAACAACCATTGGTGCATCGAGAGTCGTTCGAGATTCGATAACTATGCACAACATCTTGGAGATCTATTAGTGACATCGCATGTGTTACTAGGATAACCATTAACCTAAAACACATCATGTACTCTGGCCAGAGATTCGTCACACTAATATCTCCTCAGATTGCATAGGATATCCACACTCGCAAGTATGTGGTGAATCCTTGACAACAAAGCATCGACTCCTATATGCGTCGTAACTGTACCCAATCCCGACACCTGATGACCCCCATAGAGTCGGTAAACGAGTCAAAGCACAGTACTAGCATATAGAGTCTCAATGATGTTTCAAGTAATAAGGACTAATGGTGTACAACCAAAAACGCGGACTTTATCCACTCGATAAGTGATAACCACTTGGAAAGTCCGAATAGGGTAGTTCGATCATTCATCATATGAATATCCATTTGCATGCTTCGAACATCTCTATGTTCCCTACCAATGAAACGTGGTACTCTGCATCGCAAATGCTAGTCTCAAACTCGAGCGATCCTTATCCTTATTTTCGGACGGCTCAATCGACTAGGAACTGTTTAGAATATACACTGACTATAAGATGTGTTTCATGATAGTCATCCCCATGTACTACCACATCTTACATACACTATAGTATATTCAAGGTCTTTATCAAAACAACAATAGTATATCACAATATAACAATATGAAGAAAGATAAAGTCATTGCCATTAATAAAATGTAAATTATATTAAACAAAGATTGTTTACACAAAGAGTCATAAAAGACCTTAGCCACAAGTTGGCTATCCGTGCACCCACTCTTTCAGTTATCTCCAAGATTCCAAGTTCCATTTCAAAACAGAGACACCAGATATTTTTGAACATTACTACAAACTCTACTAAAAAATGGTTATAGACACGCTTCAAGATGATTTTGATCCAGAACCAATGAATGAAGATGAGCATTATGACCTTATGGATAAAAGTTAAAATATTTTGATTAAAACAAAAACAAAAACAAAAAAGTTAAAAATATTTTTTATTGAATTAAAAGAAATATATAAACTTGGTTAGTACAACTTCATTAAGGTGATCAAAATTTTAGAAATTTTACATGATGGAATTAAAACCAAACAAATTCTATAAAATTGGTTAGTACAAGTTTTATTTTAGATTGAATCTTTCACAAACACTACATATGATAATTTGAATGTCGTTTAAAGTGCGTAAATAATCTGCAAGATTAGAGAATACACGTACAGTGATACTGTCATGCCTCGGGCCCAGGCCCGCGCCTGTGCGACTGCACACAATTGGGCCCCTATAGCAACTACTTCGTATTCGTCCTTGCTTTACAAAAATGATTAACCCAAGTTGTTATAGAAGTCCATTGTAGCCCATTTTAAACTCATTTTAAACCTTTCATTTTTCCCATGTGGGATAGGGGTCTCACACTCACCCTTCCTTCAGAACGCGACGTCCTCGTCGCGACCTGAACTCTCAATCCACCAGCACCGGAAATCTAGAGGTGGCTCCTACGGGTTCAAGAGGTGGCTCCCGTCATGTAGCATTTTTCCCCGCAGGTTCAAGAGGTAGCTCCCACGCACGTAGCACTTTGTCCCGCATAGCACTTATTTCCCGGGTCTGCCGGCTGGTGACCGTCTCTGATACCATTCTGTCACGCCTCGGGCCCAGGCCCGGGGCGTGACAGAACATAATTGGGCCCCTATAGCAACTATTTAGTATTCATCCTCTCTTTACAAAAATGATTAACCCAAGTTGCTATAGAAGTCCATTGTAGCCCATTTTAAAATCATTTTAAACCTTTCATTTTTCCCATGTGGGACAGGGTTCTCACAGAGACAAATTGCATGGTTAAGAAAACAGTAAGTAAATAACTTGAAAATAATTCATAGTGAGTGATCGAATTTAAATTTGTTTTTGCAAGTTCGAAACTAAATATTAACGTCTCCATTTCTTTTTTGGTAAGAAAGATTCACTAGAAATCTATTGTAAGTACTTGTTTCATAGGGTCACGCGTACATTTTAGATTTATTTAAGATATAAGAACATTTCTAATTGTATTACTATATACTATTATTTAAAATTGGTTCAACAAAATTTCGATTGTTAGGAATCAACCAGAAAAAATTTGATATTCCGAGAATTCACCACGCACACAACAAACTCAAGAACACAAATACCACCTAATGTGGGACTTCGGATGCTAATCTAATCTTATAGGACATAATTAATAATTAAGAATCAATAATCCAAGACCGATTTGAACTCGGCACAGCGCTGCTGCGCTGAGCGCTGCACTATTCCGCTAGCGCAAAAGCGCTACATGGCTAGAAATTCTGAGCTAGGCCAAGCCACGATAGCGCAGCTGTTCAAGGGGGGACGCAGATGCGCTTCCCTTCTAGCACATCTGCGCTCCAGTTTTCTCACCCTCTCGGGCTTTCGTCTACTCCATTTTAAGCGCATTTGCTCTCCTTCAATCTCCATATCTCTAATTTTTCACACATCTGCGCTCTTTAAATGCGCTTCTGCGCTACAGCAAAAATATAAGTTTCTGTCCAGTTTACAAAATCTGAACTTTGATTCAAAAATCCGAAAAAACTCGGAAACTCAATACTCAAGTAAACATAAAATCCAAGGTGAGTATAAAATCATAAAAATGGAATTAAAATACACAGTTTTGCAAAATACGAATATTTCCATATTTCGAAAAATCTAAATGAATTCAAACGATCTAATTTCTAAACTCAAGTTTGGCAATATCGATATACATAGATTCATATCTTAACCCGGAATACCACTTCTAAGACTCAATCTCGAGCTACCCAAGTCGGTTCTGACCAGCTCCTGTCCCACCTATTGCAATGCACACATACAAACAAAGCAACTGCCGGATAATTCCGGTGAGAAATATATCTCAGTATGAACGATATGTATATAAAGCATATATGCATAGAAAATTCATGCAAATCCTATCCCATCATGTCATAGTTATCTCACATGACAACACCTCAACTATCAAACATGTAGATCATATAGGCTTAATCATTTCTTACATCTAAAAGCGTCTATAGCATTAGTATAAATTCAAGGCATGCTGCAGATCAAAGGTCTTCTACAATCTTCAAGAATCTCATGTATAACAAATCTTGAAATACAATAGCATACCAATCACATAAGCACACTCACATCTTAAATGAAATACTATAACATGATAGCATTCGCAAATGCATAATCTAAAATATAAAATGCATGCTTTAAAAATCGGTTGATAAACTCTGTATCGGTTTTTGGGATCCCGGGGAAGAAGAACACAACAACTCTCCCACCTACTCTATCATTCGAGGTGGCGTTGAGTTCTTTTTCCCGGACTTTGGCCCACCATATCGAGATTCTGGCAATAGGAGTCAATCTATCTCCTAAGTTCCTTGATATACGTCCAAACATCTGTATTCTTTCGGCGGAGCTGCCATTCAAAATCTCAAAGGAATTGTGGCTCAAGATGAATGCAATATAATCTATAAGCATCATACCACAATCCTATAGATACATATAAATCTATAAACATCAATTTGAAACAAATCAAACAGGCTCAATCAAGCAATATCATCTTATAAATCAAGCAAGTCAAGTAGAAAAAAATAGTCCTACAAGTATGTGGTTTAGGAAACTCGAAGTCGCAAACAATCTCGAGTTGTCTTCCAATCTTAGCTAATGTCTATCCTAAACTCTTAGCCAAAGCTGAATGACAAGTCGGCGTAGACACTGATAGTACTACATCTAGAGATATGTACGGAAATCTATGATGCTTAGCAAAACGTGCCAAAATGAATAAATGCGATGCACCAATATCTATGAGAATGAAAGAAGGAATTCCACACAAAATAAATGTACCTGTGATAACTTCCTCGTTCTCCTTCTGAACTTGATCTTGGCTTAACTCAAAAACTTGACCTAGAATTCGCGGTCTCTGGTTGGTGCTCCCAACGGTCTGTCTTGACGGCCTTTGTGGTACTGAAGCCTGAGAACCCGATCTAGATGATGACCCTCCAACATTCTGCAGGCAATCCCTCTTCATGTGAGTATGTGACCCATCTAGCCACAACGAAATCAAGCACCACTAGCTCCATGGCAACGGTCCGTGGGATGGTGTCCCCCACACTTCTCACACTGGCTTTTCTTCGTTCCAGAATGAAATACACCTCCTCAAGATCCCGATCATGAAGAAGAATATATACCAGGTTTTTTGAAAGACTGGGCTTTAGGCCCCAAAGAGTTACATGCTCGAGAAGAAGAAGAAGAAGAAGAAGAAGAAGAAGAAGAAGAAGAAGAAGAGAAGTTCTGGTTCCTCTTAAGAGTGTTCTCTGCTTGGTGACAATGGTTCACCAACATTTCATAAGACGTCGGATCGTCATTGATAGCTACTTGTGTATAGATCTCTGGGTTAAGTCCTTGAAAAAATGGATCATACTTGGATTCCGAGCTGTTGCAAACATACGGGCAGTATGGTAGGAGCTCAAAGAACTTCTGTCGGTACTCATCGATAGACATGTTGCCTTGCTTTAAATTCATCAGCTCATTAGTAAAACTGTTGGAGTGATGCGGGAAAGTATAGTTCTCGGAATGCTTCACGGAATTCCTCCCACGTAGCTGAACCTCGCTCGGATATAAAAGATGCGGAAGTAGATCTCCACCACTTGCGAGCGCTTCCCTGCATAAGGAATTTGACGGCTTGCATTTTCTGCTCATCGGTGCAATGGTACACTTCAAAGCAGTTATCCATCCCTTCCAGCCGATTTTCCGAAACTGGAGTCTCACCTCCATCCAATGGTTTGGGAGCCATTTGCACAAACCTGCGCAAACCAAATTTGTGTCTATCATCCCTGTGGCGATGGTGTATCCGTGGCTCTTGCTCCTCGTCGTCTCCCCATCGAGGCATCGACCACCTACACTCTCGTGACTTTTTTCTCCGTGTCCAGCCATCTGATAAAGGTAACTGATCGAGCAAATACCAACAATTAAATTCAATGTAATAATATCTCTTTTCTGCTCAAAATTATCGCAATTGCACGACTCAAGTTATAGAGTGTACTGAGTACGAGTATCGTCCTCAGGGACTACATCACAATGATTCAATTATTTAATTTCTATACCCCAAAGTAACAAAAATTTTATTTTGTTATTATTCTAAAATTATAAAGTAAAAAATTCGATTTAAAATTACTTGAATGAAAATAAAATAAACCACAACAATGCTTAGCACAGAAAAATATAATATGAAGAAGTTTTGTTGGAATCTCGGTTCACCTTCCCCCTAATTGAATCTGGATAATTGAAATTACTTTTACACTCATAGATTTGACAAGAATTCCTGAAATATCGACACTCTCTCTCGAGTTTATGCCAATCTAATTCAAGTCAATGAAACAATCAAATCTCTTTTATTATTTATTATTACTGATTGCTTTGCGTTCATTGAATTCCTACAACTTTCAACCTGGTGGTCTATGGTTATCAACATGTACTAAATATCATATCTTTATGCATATTTTAAGTCCATGGATTTTATCACTCGTCCTAGCCATGAATCTATCTCTCGACTGCAATTCACAACTTACGAATCTATGTTAAAGTTAGCTACTCCTCAACATAGAATAATAAACCATGATAAAATCAATTACTCATATAAAAATCAATCAATTTGTACAACGATTCAATCACAAAAACATGTTTCGGGGTTAGGATCCCCTCAATTCCAACAAAATAAAGTTTAGCTACTACAACTCATAATAAAATTCAAACTAATAAAGTTTTTAACAAAAGAATTCAGAAATCGTAAAGAAGAAGAACTCCCAACGAGAAGAAGAAACTTCGATCTTCAGAGCCGCCTCCGCCGTGCTTTGCTGTGTTTTTCCAACCCTCAAAACGTCTGAAAATATGCTATATATATTGCCCCCAGAGTCCTTTCCTTTTAAAACTCCCGAAATAAAAGTTTCCAAAATTCTGCGCGGGCGCTCGGTCTGCAAAAATTCACCGACCGAGCGCCCAAAGTTGGCCAACCTTCTGCCCGAGCAAATAATGCCAGCGCTCGGTCTGCATATTTTCACCGATCGAGCGCTCAAAAGTCTTCAACTCACTGCCTCCTCTGATTATGCCAGCGCTCGATCTGCTCTTTTCTGCAGACCGAGCACACCCCCTTTTGAAGCCAGAAATATTTTTTTTTTAGTTTTCCTGCAAATTTAACCACAAATCAATAGGAGTAGACAAAACACACAACATGACTCTAAATGCAAACAAAATTAGAAAACCACTAACAATACGAATAAGAGAGAATGCAAAACACTAATAAAACAAACAATAAAACAAGGAAAAACGACTCCTATCAACCTTCCCAAACTAACCTTTTGCTTGCTCTCAAGCAAAATAGGTGACAAACTAGAATGCAAACAAAAAACATGACACAACGACAAAGGTGGATGAACTCAAACTTTTCAAGCCTCAGAATTTCTTACAAAAGATTACAAATCCAATCATATCAATCTACTAACATTTTTAAAAAATACAAACTGGAAAACCTTGTAAACTCCTAAATCCCGCAACTCACGTATCAACATACCTTCCTCCGAATTCAATTCACATATTCAAGGATCATGAGGACTTTTTAGGTACTATAAGCTCAAAGATGAGAGACATTCAATGATACACACTTCACATTGCTTTAAATCAAAGAATTACAGTGTGTGCATGTTTTGATCAAAAATCCATACTCATTAAAAGTGTCTATCAACTATTCATAGGCTAAATTCTCACAACTCTTCTCCACTATTATATTGGGCAACTGTGACTCGGTCAATAGGTCTTAATAAGCTTATAATGTTAGGCCTGTTTTATGGCTACAAACGAAGGATATCGATTCAATTAAGGGAATAAGTTATACCCAACTGTTCATTTTCATTTCCTTCTTCTTTATCCTTCTAATTCAATTCATCAATCTATTGACTTCACTTCTTTTGCAAAATTTTCTTTTCATTTCAGCTCTTTATAATTTTTTTCTTTTTCTTTTTCAGCATTTCCAAACACACCACTTCACTTTGCAATTACAATTCCGGAGCATATACCATTTCACATTCAACTTACTCCCTTTAGGGTGGGAGATAGTATTTAAGCTATTCTTCGGTAGTGAGTGTAGGATTAGAAAAAAAATGACGAATGGGGGTTTATTCACACGTTTTCACGCATGCCATTCGATTTCAATAAAGCTCAAAGAAGGTACTAGAGATAGCATGTATCGAAAGGTAGCTTGAAATGCTCAAACGATTCAAAGAAAGATTGCCTAAATAATTCCTAATCACAGTTATGCCCGTATTGCGCCTCGAAGAGTGTTCGAACTAGTTCTAGACAAGTCTCAATTCACAATCAAATCATACAATTTTTTTTGACCAGTGAAAAAATAAGCAATCATCAGCAGTAAACGATGATTGTCAACAGATTTCAGATTTTTGTACCTCATGTACTCATAAACATTGTGAAGGCTCAACAGGGCTTTTAAGGATGACGTTACTTCAAGAGAAACTAGACCAAAAAATTCAAACAATTCCTCAATCCTATCCAAGTTTGTACGTTTCAAATTCAGACTCGAGCGTACATCACAGAGTATATAAAGATCTATTTATCTACTTGGTTCTACCAGTTAAACAAAAAATTTTGTCAGAAGATGCTCATGGATTTCAGCTATCAAACATAAACATAAAAAAAATTTCTTCATCACTGGCTTTTATGATTTCATCCACAAATGCATGCATAACACAACACAAAACAAAAGATAATGACAAAATGCAAACAAACAAAAAATTAAAGACAAGATGCATGAAAACATAAAAGACACTCTCCCCAAACTAAAATTTAGCAGTGTCCCCAATGCTAGACAAACGAAACAAAACAACAAAAAGAAAACATGCAAAACACACACAAAACAATAAAAAAATGAAAACAAAAACTCCTCTAATTATTGGTCCTAGTCGCCGTCGGCTTCATCATCTGAATCATCAGGATAATTTGCTCAAAGAGCAGTGTCTTGGAAATGGAACGGAGGGGGATATGGTGATGGAGTGGGGTAGGCAGCAGGATCCAATCCGGCATTACAGATTAATGCTCGGAGCATAGCAGTCTGTGATTTCGAGTGGGCGCTATCAAATTTCTGGTACTCATTCTGGTATTGAGCCCAAGCATACAACTCATTTGTCATCTCAGTGGCAGGGCAACGACTTGGCATTGGTTTTGGTATGCGGCTCGAAGAGGTACCGGCCCCGGAACTTGCTTGTCCCTGCAATGTGAACTCTTGTAATCTGAAATTTCTCTTTGTCCTCACAAGTGACTGGTCCACATCTTGCATCGGATGCTTCCATTCTTCATCATCTCGGATTTTTACTCCAACTTTCACACAGAGGGCGGTGACGATAGATGGGAAGAAGATTCCAATGTTCGGTGAGCGGATGGAATTGTATAACTCTCTGTTGATGAGCTTGCCTACCTTGATTGGCCATTTCTTGTGCAAGGCATACAACAGCAAAGATCGGCTCATCACCACGACATGTGTATGGGACATCGGCATCATCCGGTGCGTGAGGAACGCATACCACAAAGCCGATTCCATTGTAAAAAAATTTTCTTTAAAAGATATAAACCTAGCCAAATCCTTCCACACATTCCCATCATAACACAGTGCAGCAGACACGAGATTATAATCCGGATTAGCTTTAAATTCTTGGAATAGGCTATTGTCTACCTCCGGGGTTTTCAATAAATCGCTAATAACTTGAGGATCGAAAGAGACCATCTTACCCCGTACAAAGGCTATGCTATCTGTTTGTTCCGGGGCGTTTTCATAGAATTCTCTTACCAATGGAACAACAGCCGCCTGTGGTGTTCGACAAAACTCAGCCCATCCACGTTCCGGGATGCCAAGGGCGAGAGTGAGAGCCTCGGATAGATCGATGCCTTGCTCTGGAATAGGATTCCGATTGATCCTCGCAGCTTCATAGCGTGATTTGGCCTCCATTGATATGAACTTGCCATCAATGATGTTGGAAGAAGAAGGAGTAGCACGAGAGGTGGCAGTATTTGTTCTTTTAGGACCCATCTTGATTGAAATCAGAAAAATCAGAGAAAGTACCTGCGAATTAGATGGGAAAGAGTGAGAAATCGGGAGGAAAGGAGGCGGCGTAGGGTTACAATTGAGAGAAGGAAAGAAAGAAATAAGAAAGGAGAAGGGGATCGGGACTTTTAAAATTTGTATCTGCGCTAGGCGCTCGGTCTGCCGAAAATTGCAGATCGAGCGCATACCCGATTTAAGCAAACAGAGAGTTGGGTATTTTTGGGTGCTCGGTCTGCTAATTTCAGCAGACCGAGCGCACCCCTGTTTTAAAAAAACAATAACTCGGGTGTTTTTGGGTGCTCGGTCTGCTGAAATTTGCAGACCGAGCGCAACCCTTTTTGAAACTTTTTTTTTTTAGAAATAAACAAAAATTAAAACTACTAGAAATCAAAAGAACGGAAAATTAAAAAGTTCAAAGCAAAATAGAATAAAATAAAAGAAAAGTAAGGGAGTAGTTCTCAATTTAGAGTCTAGAGCTCGACTGTTCTCCTCCCCAAACTAGTCTTGGTCGGTCAATGTGGTGATGACTGGAGTAGAGTCGACATCACCCCCTACATAGTGTTTCAGTCTCTGAGCATTGATCGTGAAAGACTCGTTTCTTGCATCTTTGATTTCAATGGCCCCCGATGGATACATCTTAGTGATTTTGTAAGGGCCGGACCACCGAGACTCCAATTTTCCAGGAAAGAGCCTCAACCTGGAGTTAAACAGAAGAACTGCTTCCCCTTCCTTAAATTCTCTATGACGAATGCGCCGATCAGGTATTCTTTTGGTCCTTTCTTTGTATGACACCGCCATATCATATGCTTGATCACGAAATTCCTCCAATTGGTTTAGCTCAAGCAATCTTTTCTCACCTGCAGCAGCAAATTCAAAATTTAATGCTTTGATAGCCTAATATGCTCTATGCTCTAACTCAACTGGCAAATGACATGCCTTTCCAAACAACAGTCTATAAGGGGAGGTGCCTATAGGTGTTTTGAAAGCAGTCCTATAGGCCCATAATGCATCATCAAGTCGAAGTGCCCAATCCTTTCTATTAGTACTCACACTTTTTTCTAAAATTTTCTTAATTTCTCGATTGGATACTTCGACTTGGACACTCATTTGGGGATGATAAGCTGTAGAAACTTTATGCTTGACACCATATTTCTTCAAAAGTTTTTCAAAAACTTTATTGCAAAAGTGGGTGCCACCATCACTAATAATTGCACGGGGTGTACCAAAGCGGTTAAAAATATTTTTCTTCAAGAATTTTAGAACCACCTGTGCATCATTAGTTGTAAAAGCTTCAGCTTCTACCCATTTAGAAACATAATCAACGGCGACCAAAATGTATTTTTTTGTAAAAGAGTTTGGAAATGGTCCCATGAAGTCGATTCCCCACACATCAAATATCTCACACTCAATAATATTATTCAATGGCATTTCATGATGGTTTGAGATATTACCTTTCCGCTGACATCTATCACACTCAAGAACATAAGCACGCGCATCTTTAAAAAGATTGGGCCAATAAAACCCACATTCAAGTACCTTAGCTGCCATCTTGATAGGCCCAGCATGGCCACCTACCTCACGATCATGACAATGACTGAGGATGCTTGTCATTTCTCCTTCCGCCACACATCTCCGGATCATAGATTCAGCACAAATTTTAAACAAGGTTCTTCCCAGAAATAATGCTTTACATCTGATAGAAACTTTTTCTTTTGATGAAAAGACAAATTATGTGGGAGTGTGCTCGTGACCAAGTAATTTGAAAAATTAGCATACCACGGTGAGTGTTCTATGGCAAACAACTTCTCATCAGGAAACCAATCATCTATGTCCTCAGTATCCTTCTGTGCACAATCAGGAATGCATTCTAGTCTAGATAGGTGATCAACAACAACATTTTCTACTCCTTTTTTTTTTTTTATCTTTTATCTCTAAGTCAAATTCTTGAAAGAGTAGAATCCACCTAATCAACCTAGGTTTTGCATCTTTCTTAGCCAAAAGGTGTTTAATTGCATAATGATCAGTGTAAATAGTGATTTTTGAGAGTACAAGGTATGAGTGAAATTTGTCCAGTGCAAAAACTACAGCCAGCAATTCCTTTTCAGTGGTAACATAATTCAATTGAGACTCATTCAGAGTTTTGCTAGCATAGTAAATAGTACGGAATACCTTGTCTATCCTCTGACCAAGTACAGCTCCGACAGCCGAGTCGCTGGCGTCACACATTACCTCAAATGGAAGATCCCAATCTGGTGACATCAGCACTGGTGCAGTTACCAATCGTTCTCTCAGAAATTCAAATGCCTGCAAACAAGTGGAATCAAAATTAAAAGGTTTATCTTTCATTAATAATGAAGACAGAGGTTTTGCAATTTTTGAGAAATCTTTAATGAACCGCCGATAAAAACCGGCGTGGCCTAGAAAACTTCTGACTCCCTTGATTGTCGTCGATGGAGGTAGATTCTGAATGACTTGCACCTTGGCCCTGTCCACCTCGATTCCCTGCTCTGATATGCGGTGTCCTAATACAATACCTTCGGTCACCATGAAGTGACACTTTTCCCAGTTGAGTACCAAGTTTGTTTCCTCACATCTCATCAAAACAGTGTTAAGATTATTCAGACATGCATCAAAAGACTGACCAAAAATGGAGAAATCATCCATGAATATTTCTAGAAAATTTTCGACCATATCATGAAATATAGCAGTCATGCATCTCTGAAAAGTCGCAGGAGCATTGCAAAGACCAAAAGGCATGCGTCTATAGGCAAACGTACCATATGGGCAAGTAAAAGTTGTTTTATCCTGATCTTCAGGTGCAATCGCAATTTGATTGTATCCTGAATACCCATCTAAAAAGCAATAAAACTCATACCCAGCCAGCCTTTCTAACATTTGGTTAATGAATGGGAGGGGAAAATGGTATTTACGGGTTGCGTCATTCAATTTTCTATATTCTATACATACACGCCACCCTGTAACTGTCCTAGTAGGTATCAACTCATTCTGTTCATTTTTAATGACAGTTATTCCCCTTTTTTTCGGTACACATTGAACCAGACTTACCCATGCACTATCAGAAATGGGATAAATGATACCTGTATCCAGAAGTTTTATCGTTTCAACCTTTACCACTTCTTGCATCTTGGGATTCAATCTCCTCTGTGGTTGGACCATGGGGTTGATGTTCTCTTCCATTAATATCTTGTGCATGCAGATAGATGGATTAATGCCTTTGATATCTGCAATCTTCCATGCAAACACACTCTTATGACTTTTGAGAACGTCTAGCAGTCTGGCCTCCATCTCATCTATCAAAGAAGAAGAAATTATGGCAGGTAAATTTTCATTCTCACCTAAAAAGACATATTTGAGATGCGTAGGTAATGGTTTCAAATCCACAGTTGGTGGTTCTTCAAGACTTGGTTTCTGGAGGACTAAATCCTTCCGGTCACCAAGATCTTTGAGTCTGAGCTTGCCTTCCATGACTGGTTATCATTCATGTAAGCCGTCATCTCTTCTTTATCCCCATTGACTATGCAATCATGATGAGGAGATATTAGTGCGGCTTCTAATGGTTCCTGAAATGTATCCTGCACATAATCATATAGAAGTGAGTCCACAACATCAATTTGAAAACACTCTTCATCATTTTGTGAAAATTTCAGCGCATTAAAAACATCAAAGGAAATTTTCTCCTCTCCCACTCTCAGAGTAGATCTCCCTTTTGGACATCGATTAATGCTTTCCCTGTTTCCAGGAAAGGTCTTCCCAATATAAGTGGCATGTCCAAGTCCTCTTCCATATCAAGCACCACGAAATCGACCAAAAAGATGAACTTATCGACTTTCACCAGCACATCCTCTATTATTCCTCTGGGATATTTGATAGACCTGTCTGCCAGTTGCAACGACATCCGGGTGGATTTCGGCTCTCCCAAGTTTAGTTTCCTGAAAACAGAATATGGCATTAAGTTTATACTCGCACCTAAGTCACACAAAGCTTTTTGAAATTGCACATCATTAGTAACACAAGAAATAGAAAAACTCCATGGATCTGTTTGCTTTGGTGGAATCTTGTTATGAACTAGCGCAGAACAATTTTCTGTTAGGCTAATCATTGCATGCTCCCCCAATTTTCTCTTGATGGAGAGAATCTCCTTCAGGAATTTAGCGTAACTAGGCATTTGCATCAGTGCATCAGCGAAGGGGATATTTATATTCAATTTCATGAATACTTATAGGAATTTGGCAAACTGAGAATCTAGTTTGGCCTTCTTGAGAGCTGCAAGAAAAGGTGGTGGAATAACAATATTTGACTGTGATGTGGGTGGTTGTGTAGAATTAGAGGACTTACCTGCAGTTGTAGTGACCCTGCATGGAATCACCTACTAACTGGCAACTAATAGCATGCAATAACTTAATAAAGCAAAAAGCTTAACAAAGTAAAACATGCGGAAACAAAATTCATAATTTACATATCAGCTTAGTAAAATATAACCAGGCTTAATACTGTAGTGATACAACCATATCGAAAAACTTAAAAGTAAACATTATACAGCTATATCGAATCCTGCTGTATAATTAATTCCTCAAGGCTCCTGCTCCCTAGTCCTGCCTTGAACTACCAGTTCCGTCCATCCTGCGACCTACCCCGTGAAATAGGGTGTCCAAGATAACAACTAGGACGTGAGCGCTAACGCCCAGTACATAAACATGAGTAAACATATGTATATAATGCATGCAACATGATGACTGGTAAATGGTCATCTGAATAGTCATGCTCAATACCGGCGCCACATGAGTGCTTCCACCGCATGGATCAACATCTGGGTGCAACCACACTCGTCTAGTACACCAGAGTAGTCAGACATACATGTCCCCACCGTCGCGGTACTCTCAGTGACAGACTATCGAGTATAGAGCTGAGCGGCCCTATAATCAGGTATCACAAGGTATAGGCTCAACGTGTATATGCACATGACATATGAATATGAAAAACGGTAAATCATATATCATGACATATAATAATGCCAAATAAATACAACATATAAACATGTATACTCACTGGAAATCTCAGTCAATGTGTACGTACCTCTAGGCTAGTTCAAGTATAGTAGATCCTAGGTTCCAAGCCTATATTCAAAAGTTCAACGTATCACTACATAATTCTATAAGCCTTAACTAAGCTAATAAGTACTTCCAAAACTTAAATAGATTCCCGGACCATACCTTCGTCCGTAGGTAGCCCTTTGATGTCGCTGACTCTGGATGACTATAACAACTTCTTTGTTATTCCAGAATCTCACTATTACCGATAGGGCATGCATGCAAGCCACGTCGGGTTCGGAGCCTCCGAACTCAGGTTCGGATCGTCCGAACTTCTCTACGTCCGAAGTCCTATTCGGACCGTCCGAACTGGCTCAGAAAAATGAAAATGAAATTCTTGATTCTGAAGTCCGATTAAGCCCCGGAATTGGTTAATTACCAACCCTTAATCATGTTTAACATATTATTATCTTCAAATGGGTTCTAGGTTACTACATTCTCCCCACCTTTAGATATTTTGTCCGCGAAATAAAATCTAAAGACAAATCAAGATAACAATATGAAACATCAAACTATGTTTTATTACAACAACTGTAATTACATCTTTACATGGTAATCAAAAGTACAAAGCAAACAACTCAGGATATTCAGCCCGCATATAGCTCTCGGTTTCCCAAGTTGCTTCTTCAACGCCTCGGCGCTGCCACTGTACCATCACAAGTGGTATAGTCTTGTTCCGAAGAATTTTCTCCTTCCTATCTAGGATACGGAGTGGTCGTTCAACAAAAGACAGATTTGGTTCTAGCTGAATATCAGTATGCTGGATAATATGAGATTCATCAGTTATGTACTGTCGAAGTAACGACACATGAAAAATATTATGTATACTGGAAAGAGATGGCGGTAACGCCAAACGATAAGCAACATCTCCAATCTTCTCCAGTATCTGGAAAGGCCCAATGAAACGAGGTGATAACTTGCCTTTCACACCGAACCTCATCACCTTCCTGAAAGGTGATACTCATAAGAATACATACTCACCAGGCTCATACTGCAATGGCCTACGATGAATATTAGAATACTTGGCTTGTCTATCTTGAGCAGCTTTGATCCTCCGCTTGATCAAATCTACCTTGTCTACAATCTGCTGCACCAGCTCAGGACCCTCGACTTGTCGTTCCCCGACTTTATCCCAGAATAACGGAGTACGACACCGTCAACCATACAATGCCTCGAAAGGTGCCATATCAATACTACGATGATAACTGTTATTGTAGGCAAATTCGATCAAAGGTAATTGATTCTGCCAAGATAAGCCAAAATCCATGACAGAAGAACGTAGCATATCCTCCAACGTACGAATTGTCCGCTCTGACTGCCCGTCAGTCTCCGGATGATATGCAGTGCTCAAACTCAGAGTGGTACCCAACACCTGCTGAAAACTACCCCAGAAATGTGAGGTAAATCGCGGATCTCTATCACTAACTATGCTCACCGGAATCCCATGTAATCGCACTATCTCCTGGATATATAAGCGTGTCATGCGATCATAAGAATACTCCCGGTTGTAAGGAATAAAGTGTGCTGATTTCGTCAAACGGTCAACAACGACCCAGATAGCATCACACTGACGTGAAGTCATAGGCAAGTGGGTGACAAAATCCATAGTCACGTGCTCCCACTTCCATTCGGGAATCTCAAGATTCTGCAGTAATCCACCTGGTCGTCGATGTTAAGCCTTGACCTGTTGACAAACCAAACATCTTGAAACAAACTGAAATACACTCCGCTTCATCCATTTCCACCAGAATCTGGTTCACAAGTCCTTATACATTTTCATGCTTCCAGGATGAACTGATAATCGACTCCTGTGAGCTTGAGATAGAATATCATTCCTGAGCTCCGTAACATCAGGTACAACCACTCGATTTGATAAGCATAATAAGCCATCTGTCTGAAAATGGAATCCAGATGTATTACCCCCATTGGCTAGACGATTCAAACGTTGAGTCTTAACATCAGATATCTGAGCATCTCTAATCTGAGAATACAATGCTGGCTCAGATAATATAGTATACAAACGAATTCCATTTCTTCTTTTCTTGTGCTTGAGTGTAAAACTCAATGAACAAAACTCTTGAACCAAATGAGATATTTCACTAGTTTGAAGTGCAAAAAGTCTCACCTGCCGACTCAAGGCATCAGCAGTAAGATTAGCAGAACCTGGATGATATTTGATTTCACAATCATAATCCTTCAAAAGATCCATCCAACGCCTCTGTCGCATATTCAACTCCGCCTGAGTGAATAAATACTTCAAACTCTTGTGATCCGTGAATATCTCAAATTTCTCGCCATAAAGATAATGCCTCCAAATCTTGAGTGCAAATACAATGGCGGCTAACTCGAGATCATGTACTGGATAATTATTCTCATGTGTCTTCAACTGTCGAGAAGCATAAGCAATAACATGTCCATGCTGTGTCAGAACATACCCTAACCCCTGACCAGAGGCATCAGTATAGACAACATAACCTCTTGATCCAGAAGGTAGAGCTAGCACAGGTGCAGTAGTAAGACGTCTACGCAGCTCGTGAAATGACTCCTCACAATCTGAGGACCATATGAAGGCAACATCTTTCCGTGTAAGCTGTGTCAAAGGCCTGGCCAACTGTGCAAAATTCTTGATGAACCGACGGTAATAACCCTCTAGACCCAAGAAACTACGAATCTCAGCAACCGTCGTCGGACGAGACCAGTTCAGCACTGCCTCTATCTTACTTGGATCAACAGATATTCCTTCACTAGAAATCACATGACCAAGAAACACTACCCGATCAAGCCAGAATTCACACTTGCTCAATTTCGCATACAACTGCTTATCTCGTAACGTCTGTAAAACAATTCTCTGATGATGTACATGCTCATCCTTGTCATGAGAATAGACAAGAATATCATCAATGAAGACGATGACAAATCTATCCAGATATTCTCAAAATACCTGATTCATTAGATTCATAAAGATTTCCGGTGCATTCGTCAAACCAAATGGCATCACCAAAAATTCATAATGCCCGTATCTGGTCCTAAAAGCAGTCGTAAAAATATATGAGTCTCGTACCCTAATCTGGTGGTATCCAGATCTCAGATCTATCTTAGAGTAGATAGAAGTACCCTGTAATTGATCGAACAGATCATCAATCCGCGGCAAAGGATACTTATTCTTGATGGTGACACGATTCAACTGCCTGTAGTCAATAAATAATCTCATCGATTCATCCTTCTTCTTGACGAACAAAACAGGTGCTCCCCACGGAGAAACACTCGGACGAATATATCCCTTATCAAGCAGATCCTGCAACTACTGTTTCAATTCCCTCATCTCTGACGGTGCCAGACGATAAGGTGCTTGGGATATAGGCGTAGTTTCTGGTACTAGATCAATACCAAATTCAACCTCTCGAACCGGAGGAAAACCAGGAATCTCATCAGGGAATACATCAGGAAACTCGCTGACAACTGGTAACTGATCGATACCCGGACTACTCGTGGACATATCAATTGCATAAATGAGGTAGCCCTCCCCACCTGACTCCAAGACATGACATGCCTTCAGAGCCGATATAAGTGGCATCGAAGGTCGCGCACCCTCACCATAAAAGTGCCAGCTATCACCCGCATCCGGATGAAACTGTACCAGACGCTGATAAAAATCCACAGTAGCGTGATACAAAGTCAGCATATCTATTCCCAAAATACAATCAAAATCTGTCATCGCTAATATCATCAGATTATCCGATAACACATTACCCTCAAACTCTAGAAGGCAACCCATCACTAGACGCTTAGTTACTACCTCCTGCTCCAGCGGAGTAGATACAACTAAATCCATATCTAATGATACATAAGATAATCTATATCTCTTAACAAAGCGACTAGATATAAAGGAATGCAATGCTCCAGTATCAATTAAAACAAGTGCAGGAATACCACATAACAAAAAGGTACCTGCCAACATGCGATCGCTTCCCTCAGTAGTCTGCTCCTGAGTCAGAGCAAACACCTTCCCTTGAGTCTGTGGACGGTAACCAGAAGAACTCTGTGGTGCTAACTGCTGACGTGGAAAAGTAGAAGCCTGAGATCCAACCTGTGATCCCGATCCACTAGCAGAACCCATATGCTGAGGACAATCTCTCCGCAGATGTCCCTGCTCACCACAAATATAACAAGCACCAGTAGCTTTTCGGCACGAAGCTGCAGGATGCTTCCCACCACAGTGACTGCAAAACTCCTCCTTCTTCTTCTTCTTCCCGAAACGGAAAGTACCTTGTGAACTACGAGAACCAGACGAAGTAGTAGTAGTAGAAGAAGACATAGGTCCAGATTGCACAACAGATTGAGCCCTAGGCCCAAGAGATCCACTATGCTATCCTGGCATCATCAACAGTGCCCGCCTATTGTTGTTCTCCACTTGACGGCAACGGTTCACCAAAGTCTCATAAGATGTCGGATTATCACATACGACAACTTGTGAGTAGATATCTTGATTCAGGCCTTGCAGAAAAATATCATACTTGGACACATCACTGTCATTGATATGAGGACTAAAAGGTAGAAGATCAAGAAATCGTTGCTGATATTGATCAATAGTCATTGATCCTTGCCTCAGAGTCAGCAACTCCATAGATCGTGCCTGTCGAACTGCTGGAGGAAAATACAGTTTCTGAAACTGCTGATAGAAATCCCCCCAAGTTACATGTCCTCTCTCAGTACGTGCTTGAGTAGCTTTGGCATCCAACCATAAGCGTTCTCGATACTCTAGAACGAATTCTATAACTTCCAGTTTCTGCTCCTCAGTGCACTCGAAAGCTCGAAACACACTCTCGAGTTTAGACATCCAGCCTCTTGCCTGTTCAGGATTCTCACCTCCCAACAAGGGTTTCGGTCCTACTTGCATGAACTTATTGATAGAGTAACGACGTCTACCCTCATGAGGATGATATCGATCATCATGATGGCGATGATGACGATGATGATGACCACCTCCCTGGCCAACACTACCGTGACTCTCGTCAGCCATATCCTGAAAAGAATTGCACAATAAAATCCCAAAAGCGCAATTATTACTTAAGACTAGAGTAAATCCCCAGTATTAATTCCCAAAATCTATACATGCTCTGATACCAAAAATGTAGTGACCCTGCATGGAATCACCTACTAACTGGCAACTAATAGCATGCAATAACTTAATAAAGCAAAAAGCTTAACAGAGTAAAGTGTGCGGAAACAAAATCCATAATTTACATATCATCTTAGTAAAATATAACCAGGATTAATACTGTAGTGATATAACCATATCGAAAAACTTAAAAGTAAACATTATACAGCTATATCGAATCCTGCTGTATAATTAATTCCTCAAGGCTCCTGCTCCCTAGTCTTCCTTGAACTACCAGCTCCGTCCATCCTGCGACCTGCCCCGTGGAATAGGGTGTCCAAGATAACTGTAGTAACCCAGAACCCATTTTAAGATAATAATATGTTAAACATGATTAAGGGTTGGTAATTAACCAATTCCGGGGCTTAATCGGACTTCAGAATCAAGAATTGGATTTTCATTTTTCTGAGCCAGTTCGGACGGTCCGAAGAGGACTTCGGACGGCCCGAACTCAGCACACCGGGGGCTCCGAAGGTGAGCTTGTTGACTTCAGAGTTAAGGAAAGTTCGAACGATCCGAAGTAGGATCGGACGGCCCGAACTTCACCTATGCCAAGTAGGCAGGATTAATCAGCCATGTTTTTTGACAAGTGTCGAATTTAGGACACTTTGGACGACCCGAAGTGGTGATCGGACAGTCCGAACTCGACGTGTCTCACATGCAGGCAGTGAGTTGGATCGGACGATCCGAACCCCAGTTCGGAGGGCCCGAACTCAACCAGAAATTTTCCTATAAATAGGACTCGTTCGATTTCAATTTGAATTACAAATTTCCGAGTTTCCTTCTCCAGTTTTATAGTGTGAGTTATACACTTGAGAGCCCTATCGGTTATAATAGAGGTTCTGGAATAACCAAGGAGTGGTTATAGTCATCCGGGACTAGTGACTTCAAAGGGCTATCGACTGACGAAGGTATGGTCCGGGAATCTATTTAAGTTTTGGGAGTACTTATTAGCTTAGTTAAGGCTTATAGAACTTGTGTAGTGATACGATGAACTTCTGAATATAGGCTTGGAACCTAGGATCTACTATACTTGAACTAGCCTAGAGGTACGTACACATTGACTGAGATTGCCAGCGAGTATAAATGTTTATATGTTGCATTTATTTGGCATTATTATATGGCATGATATATGATTTACCGCTTTTTATATTCATATATCATGTGCATATACACGTTGAGCCTATACCTTGATATACCTGATTATAGAACAGCTCAGCTCTATATTCGATAGTCTATCACTGAGAGTACCGCGATGGCGGGGATATTTATGTCTGACTACTCTAGTGTACTTGACGAGTGTGGTTGCACCCAGAGGTTGATCCGTGTGGTGGCAGTACTCATGTGGCGCCGGTATTGAGCATGAATTTTCAGATGACCCTTTACCAGTCATCATGTTGCATGCACTATATACACATGTTTACTCATGTTTATGTACTGGGCGTTAGCGCTCACGTCTTACTTGTTATCTTGGACACCCTATTCCACGGGGTAGGTCGCAGGATGGACGGAGCTGGTAGTTCAAGGCAGGACTAGGGAGCAGAAGCCTTGAGGAGTTTATTATACAGCAGGATTCGATATAGCTGTATAATGTTTACTTTAAAGTTTTTCAATATGGTTGTATCACTACAGTATTAAGCCTGGATATATTTTACTAAGCTGATATGTTATTTATGGATTATGTTTCCGCACGTTTTACTCTGTTAAGTATTTTGCTGTATTAAGTTTAATGCATGCTATTAGTTGCCAGTTAGTAGGTGATTCCATGCAGGGTCACTACATTTTTGGTATCAGAGCATGCATAGATTTTGGGAATTAGTACTTGGGATTTAGTTTAGTCTTAAGTAATTCTTGCGCATTTGGAATTTTAATGTGCAATTATTTTCAGGATATGGCTGACGAGAGTCACGGTAGTGTTGGCCAGGGAGGTGGTCATCATCGTCGTCATCGCCATCGTGATGATCAGTATCGTCCTCATGAGGGTAGACATCGCTACACTATTAATACGTTCATGCAAGTAGGACCGAAACCCTTGGTGGGAGGTGAGAATCCTGAACAAGCAAGAAGTTGATATGTCCACGAGTAGTCCGGGTATCGATAAGTTACCGGTTGTCAGCGAGTTTCCTGATGTATTCTCTGATGAGATTCCTGGTTTTCCTCCGGTTCGAGAGGTTGAATTTGGTATTGATCTAGTACCAGGAACTACGCCTATATCCCGAGCACCTTATCGTCTGGCACCGTCAGAGATGAGGGAAATGAAACAGCAGTTTCAGGATCTGCTAGATAAGGGATATATCCGTCCGAGTGTTTCTCCGTGGGGAGCACCTGTGTTGTTTGTCAAGAAGAATGATGGATCGATACGATTATGTATTGAATACAGGCAGTTAAATCGTGTCACCATCAAGAATAAGTATCCTTTGCCACGAATTGATTATTTGTTCGATCAACTACAGGGTACTTCTGTTTACTCAAAGATAGATCTGAGATCTGGATACCATCAGATGTGGGTACGAGATTCAGATATTTCTACGACTGCTTTTAGGACCAGATACGGGCATTATGAATTTTTGGTGATGCCATTTGGTTTGACGAATGCACCGGCAGTCTTTATGAATCTGATGAATCAAGTATTTCGAGAATATATGGATAGATTTGTCATCGTCTTCATTGATGATATTCTTGTCTATTCTAATGACAAGGATGAGCATGCACAGCATCTGAGGATTGTTTTACAGACGTTAAGAGATAAGCAGCTGTATGCGAAATTAAGCAAGTGCGAATTCTGGCTTGATTGGGTAGTGTTTCTCAGTCATGTAATTTCTAGTGAAGGGATACCTGTTGATCCAAGTAAGATAGAGGCAGTGCTGAACTGGTCTCGTCCAACGACGGTTGCTGAGATTCGTAGTTTCATGGGTCTAGCTGGATATTACCGTCGGTTCATCAAGAATTTTTCACAGTTGGTCAGGCCTTTGACCCAGCTTACTCGAAAAAATGTTTCCTTCATATGGTCCTCGGATTGTGAGGAGTCATTTCACGAGCTGCGGAGACGTCTTACTACTGCACCTGTGCTAGCTCTAACTTCTGGATCAGGAGGTTATGTTGTCAATACTGATGCCATTGGTGAGGGGTTAGGATGTGTTCTGACACAGCATGGACATGTTATTGCATATGCTTCTCGACAGTTGAAGATGCATGAGAATAATTATCCAGTACATGATCTCGAGTTAGCCGCCATTGTATTTGCACTCAAGATCTGGAGGCATTATCTTTTTGGCGAGAAATTTGAGATATTTACGGATCACAAGAGTTTGAAGTATTTATTCACTCAGGCGGAGTTGAATATGCGACAGAGACGCTGGATGGATCTTTTGAAGGATTATGATTGTGAAATCAAATATCATCCAGGTTCTTCTAATCTTACTGATGATGCCTTGAGTCGGCAGGTGAGACTGTCTGCACTTCGGACTAATGAAATATCTCATATGATACAAGAGTGTTGTTCATTGAGTTTTATGCTCAAGCACAGGAAAGGGAGAAATGGGATTCGATTGTATACTATTCTATCTGAGCCAGCATTGTATTCTCGGATCAGAGATGCTCAGATATCTGATGTTAAGACTCAGCGTTTGGCACGTCTAGCCAATGGGGTTAATACATCTAGATTCCATTTTCAGGCAGATGGATTATTGTGCTTATCTAATCGAGTGGTTGTACTTGATGTTGCGGAACTCAGGAACGATATTCTTTCTCAAGATCATAGGAGTTGATTATCAGTTCATTCTGGAAGCATGAAAATGTATAAGGACTTGCAAACTAGATTCTGTTGGAAAGGGATGAAGCGGAGTGTGTATCAATTTGTTTCGAGATGTTTGGTTTGTCAACAGGTCAAGGCTGAACACCGACGACCAGGTGGATTACTGCAGAATCTTGAGATTCCCGAATGGAAGTGGGAGCACGTGACTATGGATTTTGTCACCTACTTGCCTATGAATTCACGTCAGTGTGATGCTATCTGGGTCGTAGTTGACCGTTTGACGAAATCAGCACACTTTATTCCTTACAACCGGGAGTATTCTTATGATCGCATGACACGCTTATATATCCAGGAGATAGTGCGATTACATGAGATTCCAGTGAGCATAGTTAGTGATAGAGATCCGCGATTTACCTCACGTTTTTGGGGTAGTTTTCAGCAGGCTTTGGGTACCACTCTGAGTTTAAGCACTACATATCATCCGGAGACTGACAGGCAGTCAGAGCGGACGATTCGTACGTTGGAAGATATGCTACGTTCTTCTGTCATGGACTTTGGCTTATCTTGGCAGGATCAGTTACCTTTGATCGAATTTTCCTACAATAACAGTTATCATCGTAGTATTGATATGGCACCTTTCGAGGCATTGTATGGTCGACGGTGTCGTACTCCGTTATTCTGGGATGAAGTCGGAGAACGACAAGTCGAGGGTCCTGAGTTGGTGCAGCAGATTGTAGATAAGGTAGATTTGATCAAGCGGAGGATCAAAGCTGCTCAAGATAGACAAGCCAGTTATGCTAATATTCATCGCAGGCCATTGCAGTTTGAGCCTGGTGAATATGTGTTCCTACGAGTATCACCTTTCAGGAAGGTGATGAGATTCGGTGTGAAAGGCAAGTTGTCACCTCGTTTCATTGGGCCTTTCCAGCTACTGGAGAAGATTAGAGATATTGCTTATCATTTGGCGTTACCGCCATCTCTTTCCAGTATACATGATGTTTTTCATGTGTCATTACTTCGACAGTATATAGCTGATAAATCACATGTGATTCAGTCTACTGATGTTCAGCTAAAGCCAGATCTGTCGTATGTTGAACGACCACTCCGTATTTTAGACAGGAAGGAGAAAGTTCTTCGAAACAAGACTATACCACTTGTGATGGTACAGTGGCAGCGCCGAGGCGTTGAGGAGGCAACTTGGGAAACCGAGAGCCATATGCGAGCAGAATATCCTGAGTTATTTGCCTTGTAATTTTGATTACCATGTAAAGGTGTAATTACAGTTCTTGTAATAAAACATAGTTTGATGTTTCATATTGTTATCTTGATTTGTCTTTAGATTTTATTTCGCGGACAAAATATCTAAAGGTGGGGAGAATGTAGTAACCTAGAACCCATTTGAAGATAATAATATGTTAAACATGATTAAGGGTTGGTAATTAACCAATTCCGGGGCTTAATCGGACTTCAGAATCAAGAATTTCATTTTCATTTTTCTGAGCCAGTTCGGACGGTCCGAATAGGACTTCGGACGGCCCGAACTCAGCACACCGGGGGCTCCGAAGGTGAGCTTGTTGACTTTGGAGTTAAGGCAAGTTCGGACAATCCGAAGTAGGATCGGACGGCCCGAACTTCACCTGTGCCAAGTAGGCAGGATTACTCAGCCATGGTTTTTGACAAGTGTCGAATTTAGGACACTTCGGACGACCCAAAGTGGTGATCGGACGGTCCGAACTCGACGTGTCTTGCATGCAGGCAGTGAGTTGGATCGGACGATCCGAACCCCAGTTCGGAGGGCCCGAACTCGACCAGAAATTTTCCTATAAATAGGACTCGTTCAATTTCAATTTGAATTAAAAATTTCCGAGTTTCCTTCTCCAGTTTTATAGTGTGAGTTATACACTTGAGGGCCCTATCGTTTATAATAGAGGTTTTGGAATAACCAAGGAGTGGTTATAGTCATCCGGGACTAGAGACTTCAAAGGGCTATCGACGGACGAAGGTATGGTCCGGGAATCTATTTAAGTTTTGGGAGTACTTATTAGCTTAGTTAAGGCTTATAGAACATGTGTAGTGATACAATGAACTTCTAAATATAGGCTTGGAACCTAGGATCTACTATACTTGAACTAGCCTAGAGGTACATACACATTGACTGAGATTGTCAGCGAGTATACATGTTTATATGTTGCATTTATTTGGCATTATTATATGGCATGATATATGATTTACTGCTTTCTATATTCATATGTCATGTGCATATATACGTTGAGCCTATACCTTGATATACCTGATTATAGAGCCGCTCAGCTCTATATTCGATAGTCTGTCACTGAGAGTACCGCGACGGCGGGGACATTTTTGTCTGACTACTCTAGTGTACTTGACAAGTGTGGTTGAACCCAGAGGTTGTTCCGTGCGGTGGCAGCACTCATGTGGCGCCGATACTGAGCATGAATTTTTAGATGACCCTTTACCAGTCATCATGTTGCATGCACTATATACATATGTTTACTCATGTTTATGTACTGGGCGTTAGCGCTCACGTCTTACTTGTTATCTTGGACACCCTATTCCACGGGGTAGGTCGCAGGATGGACAGAGCTGGTAGTTCAAGGCAGGACTAGGGAGTAGGAGCCTTGAGGAGTTTATTATACAGCAGGATTCGATATAGCTGTATAATGTTTACTTTTAAGTTTTTCGATTTGGTTGTATCACTACAGTATTAAGCCTCTATATATTTTACTAAGCTGATATGTAATGTATGGATTATGTTTCCGCACGTTTTACTCTGTTAAGTATTTTGTTGTATTAAGTTTAATGCATGCTATTAGTTGCCAGTTAGTAGGTGATTCCATGCAGGGTCACTACAATAACAACTAGGGCGTGAGCGCTAACGCCCAGTACATAAACATGAGTAAACATATGTATATAATGCATGCAACATGATGACTGGTAAATGGTCATCTGAAAAGTCATGCTCAGTACCGATGCCACATGAGTGCTGCCACCGCACGGATCAACCTCTGGGTGCAACCACACTCGTCTAGTACACCAGAGTAGTCAGACATACATGTCCCCGCCGTCGCGATACTCTCAGTGACAGACTATCGAGTATACAGCTGAGCGGATCTATAATCAGGTATCACAAGGTATAGGCTCAACGTGTATATGCACATGACATATGAATATGGAAAACGGTAAATCATATATCATGCCATATAATAATGCCAAATAAATGCAACATATAAACATGTATACTCGCTGGCAATCTCAGTCAATGTGTACGTACCTCTAGGCTAGTTCAAGTATAGTAGATCCTAGGTTCCAAGCCTATTTTCAAAAGTTCACCGTATCACTATATAATTCTATAAGCCTTAACTAAGCTAATAAGTACTTCCAAAACTTAAATAGATTTCCTGACCATACCTTCGTCCGTAGGTAGCCCTTTGATGTCGCTGACTCTGGATGACTATAACAACTTCTTTGTTATTCCAAAATCTCACTATTACCGATAGGGCTCTCAAGTGTATAACTCACACTATATAACTGGAGAAGGAAACTCGAAAATTCGTAATCAGAAATGAATCTGAAGGCTTCTATTTATAGGAAAATTTTTGGACGAGTTCGGGCCCTCCAAACTGGGGTTCGGATCGTCCGATCCAACTCAATGCATGCATGCAAGCCACGTCGGGTTCGGAGCCTCCAAACTCAGGTTCAGATTGTCCGAACTTCTCTACGTCTGACACTTGTCAAAATTCATGGCTGAGTAATCTTTCTTGCATGGCATGAGGCAGTTCGGGCCGTCCGATCCTAGTTTGGATCGTCCAAACGTGCCTTAACTCCGAAGTCAACAAGCTCACCTTCAAAGCCCCCCGTGTGCTGAGTTCGGGCCGTCCGAAATCCTCTTCGGACCTTCCGAGCTGGCTCAGAAAATGAAAATCCAATTCTTGATTCTGAAGTCCGATTAAACCCCGGAATTGGTTAATCACCAACCCTTAATCATGTTTAACATATTATTATCTTAAAATAGAATCTGGGTTACTACAGCAGTTGTCCCTGGTGTAGACGGTTCTGACTCTTTCTCTCTTTGTCTCTCACCTTCGATTTTATTCCCACTTTTTAATTCAACAGCCTTGACCTGCTCCTTTGGATTCTTTTCTGTGTCACTTGGTAAAGTACCTATGTCTCTGCTGGACATCTCTTTGGCTAACTGCCCAATCTGATTTTCCAAGTTCTTAATCGATGCATCCTGATTCTGCATTCTGGTCTCAGTGGATGATATGAACTTCTGCATCATCTGTTCCATGCTTGGCTTCTCCTCTTGAGGCTGTTTTCCGTAGTTCTGATTCCCATATGGCCTATTATTCTGTCCTCCCCACAAAAAAATTCGGATGATGTCTCCACCCTGGATTATAAGTGTTTGAGAATGGATCATTCCTGGGGCGATTCTGATTTCCTACATGGTTTACCATTCCTCCATCTGGCTGATATTATGGGTTTCCAGTTTGACAATCTTTCGTGAAGTGTTCAGCACCACATTTCTCACACCACACCTCCTGAATACGCATCGCAGACTGCCCTAGAGTTAGCTCTTCTATCCTCTTATTCATGACCTCTAATTGAGCGGCTACTGAAGTGAATGAATCAACTTGATGCATTCCTGCGGGTCTTCTGAATGCATTCCTCTCTGATTGAGGATGATAGCTACTGGATGTCATCTCCTCAATTAACTCATATCCGTCCTCTGGTGATTTTCGTAACAAATTTCCACCTGCAGCTGCATCTAATATGGTACGATTTGAGTGAGGAAGACCATAATAAAAAGTTTGTACCACAAGACCATCTGGTAGTTGGTGATGTGGCCATCTCCTCAGTAGATCTTTGTAACGCTCCCATGCTTCATAGAGTGTTTCCTATTCACCTTGAGTAAATGTTGTGATGTCAGCTCTGAGTTTCATTGATTTGGACGGTGGGAAGTATTTAGTCAGGAAGGCCTTTGCTAGATCATCCCAAGTAGTGATGGACCCTGCAGGTAGATTCGTTAGCCATGCTTTAGCTTTATCTCTTAAAGAAAAAGGGAATAAACGCAAACGAATAGCGTCATCAGAAACTCCCTGCATCCTAAAAGTATCACAGATTTCTAGAAAATTCGTCAGTTGAGCATATGTGTCATCGATTGTCATCCAACCAAACTGGATTGTGTTTTGCACCATTTGAATGATGGCAGGATTTATTTCAAACTGATTTGCTGCTATAGTTGGCCTGATGATGCTTGGTCTGGCATTTTCGATGGATGGCAAAGCACTGTCCATCATGGATCTGTAGATAGGTGGTGCAATATTCTCTGCTTCTCCATCTCCACGTAGTCGTTCTTGTTCTTCCATTGCTTCTCTTTGTTGCCTTCTTCTTCTGCGAAAAAGTTCTTTCAATTTCTGGATCAAAAGGCAAGAGTTCTCTTTCGGGTGAATGTTGCATGCACTGCAAGAGAATCCTGCAGTTCACATATGAAAATAGTGATTAAAATTGAAGTAGAGAAAATAAAATAAGAAAAATCAAAGTAATCAATAGTCCGCGGCAACGGCGCCAAAAACTTGATCGAGAAAATACCAACACTTAAATTCAATGTAATAATATCTCTTTTCTGCTCAAAATTATCGCAAGTGCACGACTCAAGTTATAGAAAAGTGTACTGAGTACGAGTATCGTCCTCAGGGACTACGTCACAATGATTCAATTATTTAATTTCTATACCCCAAAGTAACGAAAATTTTATTTTGTTATTATTCTAAAATTATAAAGTAAAGAATTCGATTTAAAATTACTTGAATGAAAATAAAATAAACAACAGCAATGCTTAGCACAAAAAATATAATATGAAGAAGTTTTGTTGGAATCTTGGTTCACCTTCCCCCTAATTGAATCTGGACAATTGAAATTACTTTTACACTCATAGATTTGACAAGAATTCCTGAAATATCGACACTCTCTCTCGAGTTTATGCCAATCTAATTCAAGTTAATGAAACAATCAAATCTCTTCGATTATTTATCATTACTGATTGCTTTGCGTTCATTGAATTCCTACAAATTTCAACCTGGTTGTCTATGGTTATCAACATGTACTAAATATCATATCTCTATGCATATTTTAAGTTCATGGATTTTATCACTCGTCCTAACCATGAATCTATCTCTCGACAGCAATTCACAACTTACGAATCTGTGTTAAAGTTAGTTACTCCTCAACATAGAATAATAAACCATGATAAAATCAATTACTCATATAAAAATCAATCAATTTGTCCAACGATTCAATCACAAAAACATGTTTCGGGGTTAGGATCCCCTCAATTCCAACAAAATAAAGTTTAGCTACTACAACTCATAAAAAAATTCAAACTAATAAAGTTTTTAACAAAAGAATTCAGAAATCGTAAAGAAAAAGAACTCCCAACGAGAAGAAGAAACTTCGATCTTCAGAGCCGCCTCCACCGTGCTTTGCTGTGTTTTTCCAACACTCAAAACGTCTGAAAAGATGCTATATATATATATATTGCCCCCAGAGTCCTTTCCTTTTAAAACTCCCAAAATAAAAGTTTCCAAAATTCTGCGCGGGCGCTCGGTCTGCAAAAATTCACCGACCGAGCGCCCAAAGTTGGCCAACCTTCTGCCCGAGCAAATAATGCCAGCGCTCGGTCTACATATTTTCATCGACCGAGCGCTCAAAAGTCTTCAACTCACTGCCTCCTTTGATTATGCCAGCGCTCGGTCTGCTCTTTTCTACAGACCGAGCGCACCCCCTTTTGAAGCCAGAAATATTTTTTTTTTTTAGTTTTCCTGCAAATTTAACCACAAATCAATATGAGTAGACAAAACACACAACATTACACTAAATGCAAACAAAATTAGAAAAACACTAACAAGACGACTAAGAACGAATGCAAAACACTAATAAAACAAACAATAAAACAAGGAAAAACGACTCCTATCAGTAACCGAATCAATGGGTCCAATCCGGAACCGAGACCGGACCGGCCACTAGGCAGTCCGGCCACAGGTCGGTTACAACCCGGCGGGTTGGACACTTGGCGCCCAAATGGGCGCCCAGATGGCCAGATGATCCAACGGCCACAAGATCAATGGCCACAATTTTGTGGGCATTGGAGATCAAAGGCCACGATTTCATGGCCGTTAAAACCCGGCCGACCAGCCGGCTTGCCGGTTTTTTTTTAATTTTTTTTTTACTTTTTATCTATAAATACCCCAAGTCCCCTTTCATTTTGTTTACATAATTCTCTCTTCATTCTCTCCATTCTCAATTCCTTTTAATTTCTTGAATGATCAAAAATATCAATTTTTGATTATTGGTTTATTGTCAATTGTTGATTTATTTTCATATTCATACAATTACAAATGTCCGGAGCGGGATCAAGTCGTAGGGGTGACAAAGGAAAAGGAAAGGAAAAGAGCATCGTACCACCCGAGGTCGAGTATCCTCAATTCAATGTCGATGGCTTTGACCTTGAATATTCCGATGATGAAATTCAAGAAATTCAACAAGAGGCGCAACAAAGACAACAAGTTGAACAACCACCACGTCATCATGCAAGTCAATAAAGTATGAATGATCTGGCGGCCTCTCAAAGACAAACTCGAGCGGTGCCTCGCCCGACATCCAATATCTTCACCAAACATTTTGACAAGGTGACGCTTTCCTCCGGTGATTTGCAAGCCAAATGCAAATATTGTTCAAAATGTTACAAATTTAAAAAGGAAGTGGTTATGGAACTTTGACGCGGCATATCGAGAAAAATCATCCGGTGGAAATTGGGATTGATCGTGCTCAAACTCAAATTCCGGCATTATCTTCTCAATCGGGTAATGAATCTCAACTATTTAAATATAACGAAGCTATATTTAGATAAGAACCGGATAAATTTTGTGCGGTTAAACAACTTTCTTTTAGTTTTAGCGATAAATTATCTTTTGAAAATTGGCTTTCTACAAGTGCAAATCCTTCTATTAGACGTATTCCAAGAAATAGTCTCAAACTCACAATGAAAAAGTTAGTTGTCGATCAAAAGAAAGAATTAATTAAGGAATTTTATAGTTTGAATAATAAAGTTTCTTTGTGTTCCGATATTTGGAGTGATCATTGGCAAAGTTGTTCATATATGGGTATTACATGTCATTGGATTGATAATAATTGGAACATTCAAAAAAAGTTGTTTGCATATAGATGTTTCATCGAATCACACACGGCACAAAATATTTCTCAACTTATATTTGTTATTTTAGAAGAATATGATCTAACTACCAAATTTTTTTCAATGTCTTTTGATAATGCTAGTGCAAATACTTCTAGTATTAGTGAGCTTATTGAAGTATGTAAACCATCACTAGGTGGCAAATTTTTTCATATTAGATGCACATGTCATATTTTAAATTTGTGTGTTCAAGATGGGCTAAAAAGTTTAGGCATACATATTCAACCAATTAGGAATGCTATTCATTATTTATGGACGCATCCCCAAGTTATGAAGCAATGGGGAAAATTTTGTAGAGTAAATGGTATGAAGCCTAAGCGGTTTGCACGAGATGTTCCAACTCGTTGGAATTCAACATATAAATTGTTATTATTTTCTTTTGAATATAAAAATTTATTATGTACATTTTTTCATCAATTTGTTCAAGCTCGTGATATTTATTTGTTTTCAAATCAATGGAACATATGCACTAGTATTTGTGAAATTTTAAAGTTTTTAATGATGCTAGAGACCAATTATCCAGTGTTTATTATTCTACTTCACATTTAGTTTTAACACATTGTTGCTACATTGCTTGTGTTTTTCATGAACATGTTAAATCTAATGATAGTGCTTTATCTCAATGTATTTTCGTCATGAAAGCAAAATGGAAAAAATATTTTTCGGTCATTCCTGAAATTTTTTTATGTGCTTTTGTTTGAGATCCTAGACTTAAATTAGTTGTCTTAAGCGACATGTTAACATTATATTATGAATCTTTGGAGCCTATTGCGGAAACGATTCCTTCTCTCTCATTGATTTTGTTTAATATTAAAAGTCATTTACTTGATATTTATAATGAATATAACATCAAATATGGTGGAAAAATTGTTTCATATGAAACACAATCCACTGCAACTAGTAATGTTACTTCTAAACTTACTAAAACACAACTTTTATTAAGGGACCAGACGAAACGTCCACGAGGATCCTCAAGTTCTAGTCAAGAACTTGAGAATTATTTTACCACTATTTTTGATTTTAGTGATACAAATGAGGAAAACTTCGACATTTTGATATGGTTGTCGCAAAAAACACAAATATATCCAATTTTGTCTATAATGGCAAAAGAAATTCTAGCTTGTCCGATTTCAACAGTTGCAGTGGAGCAAGCATTTAGTATTGAAGGAAATACATTGGACGAGAGACGTTCTAGCTTAAGGCAGGAAAATTTGGAATCCCAATGTTTGCTCAATGATTGGTCAAAAGCTGCTACTCGAACACAACATATTCAAAGTGATGAAGAAGACCAAGATGATACCGAAGGAACATTCGGAACTACGACGGGAGGAAATGCGAGTGAAGCAGAATAAAATGTAATAGTTATTGAAATTCTAATATATATTTATTTAATAAATGTAATATATATTTTTTGTAGATATATGAACTATTTGATTGAGTTTATTTAAAGAATATGTATTACAAAAAATATTAAAAAAATTTGAATAGCAAAAATCATATTAGCGCCAAGGAGGCGCGGCCACGCCTCCCATCTGCGCGACCGCGCCTCTCATTTGGGCGGCCGCACGGCTGCTGCACAGGAATGCGCAGCATTGGTGCACCCGCGCCTTAAGAGGCGCGGCTGCGCGGCCACTTTGCAGAAAATAATCCGCAACAGCCGCGCGGCCGCGCAGGTGCTTGGCGCGGGCGTGCCACCCCTGCACATTTAAAAAAATGGCGCTATTTTTTTTAAATTATAAGGGTTGACCCGGACCCGGACCCGGACCCGTCGGTTAACCGGATCCGAACCGCCGGTTCACCAACCTGGACCGGAACCGGCCATGGGTAGGCCGGTTAAGGGTTGGTAAAACACCAACCCTGAACCGGCGGGTCCGACCCAAACCCGGACCGTGACCAGATCTAGACCCATCTACTGGTAGTATCAATAAAATACATGCTCAACGTACCAATGCATGCATCATAATATCCGTGACATGATAAATGCTCATATAATTAATGTCACATAAAACATGCAATCATGAAAATGCATACTCAACCAGGATATCTCGGATGATACGTCCGTACCTCAAAGTAAGCAACCTAGCGATACAAGTCCTCTAGTCCAAGCCTATAATCAGACAATCATCGTATCACTATTTATCCTCCAAAAGCCTTAACTAGACTAATAGAAACTCACTTTGACTAATCTGATTCTAGTAGTATACCTGCGTTTGTCGTTAGCCCACTGATGTCAATAGTCCCAAAACTTAGGCACAACTCTGCTATAACCTCGGCAGCGCTCCGTCGCCCCCTGGCCCTAAGACAAGTTATCTTTCAAGCGTTTAATCCTTGGCCCACTTCTGAGCCTCGATGACTAGGAGGGCTTGATAGCTTCTATCCAGCGAAGGGCAGGAGAGCTTTTTTCACTCATATAACCCCCGGAGGGCGGGGCTAATATCAAGAAAACAAAGAATCCTGGGCGAAATAGAGGACACCTGCCCGAATATCAAATAGGCCCCAAGGCTCCGCCGGTACCGCAACCAGTCGTTATTCCCCAATTAGACCATCCTCTTCTTTCGGATAAGAACGCTTAAAACCCCTAGAATTGACCTAGAATAGGAGAGGGGAGTGGATTGTGCGATTTCCAAATGGAGCTCCCGGACCCCTATTTATAGACGGAGATCGGATGATCCGATCCCCAAGTTCGGATCGTCCGATCGTCCCCAACGATTCCTCTCCGAACACGTGTCCCCTTATCCTAACATCTGGTTGTCGACAGAGTTCGGATGGGAATGGAAGTTCGGATCATCCGAACTCCCTATGTTTCCGAACTCAATCGGAGTCTCCGAATGGATCGGATCGTCTGATCTTCTCTTCAGATCGTCCGAACTCATGCATCTGTCCAATCAAATCTCAATTTTATCTTATCTTATCCAATGGAGATCGGATCATCCGATCCTAGCTTCGGATCGTCCGATCTCTTCGGAGCTTCCGATCTATTGCCTTGCCTAGTTCGCATAGTCCGAACTCCTAGGCACTAGAAACTCCTCTTGGACTATTTCGAATGTCATTAATCCTATTTTCCACTCCTTTAACTCATTTGAGAACTTCATAATTATGTTTTAGGAAATGAATTAGTTAAATTAGTAGTCAGGCTACTACATTTGGCTTTTTTTCGCACATATATTTGATGATCAATTAACATTGACACGCGAGAAAAAATAGAGTTAGTTGCTAAAAACAACTGCTCTCATAGAAAAAGTTTGTCAAGTGAACTGTTCAAGGAAGTTGCATAAGAGCAGTCCAAATAGATCCTAACAAAGACTTTATTATTTTTTTAAATTTTTTTAATGATTATATATAATTGATTAATAATATAATTTTTTAATAGTTAAATGTACAAAATATATATATATTATATCATGTTATTTAACTGAATTTTATGTATTCAAGTTATATATCAATTTTAATAATTTATGTGTGTTAATTCGTATTATAATTTAACAAACAATTAAAATAACAATTTAAATATTATAATAATTGTATATATTAATAATGTCATATTGATATTAAGCATTAAATTTATAAATAGATATAAAATATAGGATACGAAATAATGTATGAAAAATAAAAAAGAATATTCCGAGAATATTTTGTGTAAAATTTGAAGTAAATGAGTTGGAATGGATGTTGTGTTTTTGGTGTATTACACTATTTCAGTGCAAAACTATACTAAAATAGATTTTTGGGTTAAAAATTAAATGACCTTGTGAAAACGGTTTTGATCCGACTTAGTTACACCAATATCGAATTTCATACCTAACTTGAAAAGTGAAATCTTCCCAATTCCATGCAAATATAATTATTAATATTTTTAACACATCTCACCAACATTTCTCCACATTTCTTTCACTGATTTGTAAAGATTTAGCAAATAATTTTTTGATATATTTAGTCAACATTTAAACATGAAAATTATATTTCAAAAAATAATTTGAAAAATAATAATATATTTAAAACTATATATATATATATATATATATATATATATAGATCCGATCCCCTGCACCCTAGGGTGCAGGAAATTTTAGTGCGACCACTAAAACCCGATAGTGGGTTTTAGTGGTTTTTGTTTTTTTTTTTGCACCACTAAAATCCACCACCAGGTTTTAGTGGTCGCACATAGTTTTCTTGCATCCTAGGGTGCAGGGGATCAAAATTATATATATATATATATATATATATATATATATACTAGTAAAAGTTACGTGTCATGCACGTGGAAACACCTTTTATTAATGTCGATAAGCATTGTTAAATAAATGAGTTGTGATGAGAAGAGATTAACGTGCAGCTAATTAATAATTTTTTTCACGGTATTTTAGTCAATAGTAAAATTCAACGTAATATAATATATGCAACATGTATTATAAAATGAATGAGAACTATATTTGTTCAACCATTGTCATTTTTTTTATTGAAATGTTGTCGTTTTTTAGATAAAATAGATTTTATTAATAATTGGTAATAATATATACTCTTTAAAAGAAAAACTATTACATGTCATCTTAGTGATGAAATTAGTATAATCTTAAACAATGCAACTAATAAAAATATTTACAACATTTTCGAACAAAGTAACACTTGCAGTTTCAATGTTTTTATTATTTACGGTCATAATTATTATATATACACATTAACAGTTTAGAATAAGTATAGTAACCCGATTCCGTTTCTAGTAATTATAAGGACTAAGCATGTTTAAAATGGTTAAAACATGATTATGGAATTCTCTAATGAGATTAATAAGCAAAAAATCGGATGCAGGCTTGGACTTGAGTACCCGGGTGGCTAGGTTGCTTGAGTCGCTTGATTTGAGTTACGAACGTATTATCTGAGATATCCTGGTTGAGTGTGCATGCCTATATATGCATGATTTATATGGCATGACTTATGTGCATTTATTATGTCACGATTATTATGTTGCATGCATTATCACGTTGATAATATACCTTGATATTACCAGTAGAAGGGTTGCTCAAGCCCCGAAGGTTTTTGTGGATGGATTCCATGGATTTGGGTCTGGATATTCCACTTATTTCATATGGTACGGGAGTACCTCCTGATGCAACGATATAGTGTGCTACATATCATGACACCATTTGTTGAGCAAGAGTTTCTTTCGTGATAGGTTTTCGGTACCCGTTCACTTGCATTTTGTATTCATAGCATGTGTATACTCATACTTTCGTACTAAGCATCGTTAGCTCACATCCATATATTTTCATTGGATACCCCATTTGACGAGGTAGTTGCAGGTTTTCCAAGTTCGGGAACCAGTTTGTAGTTTGCGAAGTTGGTGCCAACAGAGCTAGTTAGGATTGCATTTGGGTTTTCGATTGGGTTGTATTGTTATTTTGGGATTCGGATATTTACCGGTCGTATTCTGTCAGGTTAGTACTTAGATTTAAGTTTATGCGGTTTTCTCTAATTGTTGTCATTTAATGTTAATTGCATGTTTTAGTCTCTGTTAGTAGGTGATTTCGAAGCAGGTCATTACAATAAGACACTCAATAATGTCTCATATAAGGTTATAAATATTGTGTTTATTAATGTAGTTTTACCTTGACACGATATTTATATTGAAACTTATATACAATTATTACAGCTCGGGTTTTTTATTGTTTTATTGATTAATTGGAGTAATTATGGCATGCTTCGTACTTTGTCTTATTTTCTATCTCATGTATGTATGCCTTGAAACATATATAATTTATTTTGTATTTGTTAATAAGTGAGTTATGTTAATCAAATTAAAGTGAATATTTATTTTATAATTTTTTTATCTTATTTGTTGATTACTTATTTTGTGACTATTGATTTATGAAAAAAGAATTGTAATATAGATAATTCATTCTAAAATTTAATTTCAATTATCGCGTCAAATATTTTTTTATTTTTTATTTTTGATTTCTCTCTCTTTCACGATTTCTTCCATTTACCATCTGTTGTTTATTCTCTATGAAAGAATCAATATTTTCACCATCTCAGCAATTCCTGTGATGATGTCTCCATCAATCATTTGTGTTTTTTTATTGTTATTATTTTATTATTTTGTTGGGCGATCCTTTTTTTATGCTAAAAATATTTACTTGCAAGAATAACAATAATTTCATCAATCTCAACTGCATTATGGTATGTTATCGTCTTCTATTACTTTTATGTTAATATCGTTAACGATCAATGTATTTATTATACATCCTCTTTTATTTTTAATTTCTTATTTTTCAAATTTTACTGATCTCTGTTTGCTTACAATTATTTCGTTGCTATAATTTTTGATTGAATTTTGAATGTCTTTAATTACAAATGCTAACATTTTATATATCTTTTATTTCAACTGTTTTGTCTATTTAAGAGTAAATAATATTCTTCTTTATTTGGTGTATCTAAATAATTGTGAAATATTGAAGTGTTGTCGTCTTATATATATAAAACTGATTTTATTAATAATTGTTAATCATTATATAGTGTTTGTAAGAAAAAAATTATTTATATATCTTGATGATATATCCAATCGATATAATATTTAACACTACAACCAATAAAAATATTTACAATTTTTTCGAATAATGTAACTGTTGCAGTTTCAGTGTCATCATTTATGATCATATATCTTTTTTCTATATTTACATAATTAAGATAAGACATTTCAATAACTCGTGTAATTAAACTTATAAATATAATGTTAAAATATAGTTTTACCTTGACACAATATTAATTATTGAAGCTCATCATCCAGTTATTACAGCTCGGGTTTTTCATTGTTTTGCTGATTGATCTTGAGAAATTTCTACATGTCTCGTGTCATGAATTTACCTTTTTTTTTTATCTTATATATGTATACCTTGAAGCAATATAATTCGTTATATATATTTTTAATAAGTAATATACGTTAAATCAAATTAAATCTGGATTTTGTAATTTCCTATCTCAGGTTATATAAATGTATTTATAAAATATTTGCTCCAATGATAAAATATTCAAATTTTTGCTCGTGGAATGATATATAAAAAAAAATGAAATAATAAATAATATTGTACCTTTTTTAGATTATTAATCTAATTGAGAATTTTCATCAAGGTAAATTTTTTTTAGGATCTTTAATTTGATGTGAGACATCATCCATAATTTTTTTAGACTTTTTTTTCGAAATTGTTACCTAACCCGTATTAGAATATTGATTAATATAAATATATATATATATATATATATATATATATATATAGAGAGAGAGAAGTTTTAAGCTGCCCAACAAATTTCTGCCCACTTTGTTCGCGATCACTAAAAACCGATGCCGGGTTTTAGTTGTTTTTGTTTTTGATTTTTCGCACCACTAAAACACGGCACCAGGTTTTAGTGGTTGGGCACAAAGTGGGCATCATTTGTTGGGCAGCTGAAATTTTTTTATATATATATTTATAGACTTAAATAATTAATGATATGAATCTTATAGTTTTGTTAAAAACAATTAAGATATTCATACCATATATTTGTTGTTTTTTTTTTTGTATGCAAGAAGGGTTTGTGAACATCGTTCTTGTTTTGAGTTGAATCTTTCCTACTATTAGTCAATAAAAGAAGTAGTGAGTAATGTTAATAACTATTTTTTGTAAAAATTTATTTACAAAAAAATAAAAACTATATCTTTAAACATATATTTTTAAGTTACAGAAAGTGATAATCGGTTTATTCACATCAAACTCTTGTAAAACTATTCATTCGTTAATTGTAGTATTAACTCATAAAATAATTGTTATAGTTTTAGCTTTTGTGAGGAGGAAAAATAGTTAAATTTTTTAATTTCAACTTTTATATATATGATGTGTGTGTTGGTATGATCTTTATTTATTATTTTCGATTAAAACTTTACTCCACTTGAATTGATTTATTTCAACACCGGTGTGTAATTTAATTAATATATATATATGTGTGTGTGTGTGTGTGTGAATTTTAATAACATTTACAAATATGATATTTTTATACTATTTAGCTCAATAACTCCTTACACAAATTAAAATGCATAAGATTTTTTGTTGAAAACAAATAAAAATTAAATTATTTTGGTATTTCAGTCTTTTAGGAAACTGGATGAGTATTTAATTAAGATTTTTGTGGAACAAATTTGTTCACTTTATGTACAAGAAAATAAAAGCAAAGTATATATTTTAGTATTTCAATCTTTTTGAAAATTTGATCCTTATCTAATATGTGCACACACTTTGTCAATTTTGACCTCATCATAATAATTGATTTTACAAAAACATCCTCACATAATTTATCAAGTGTGTACAAATCAATGACAAAGTTGAAAATACAAAATTGAAAATTTTTGACATTGGTTCATACTTTTATAATTGGTATAGATATATATGACATGAGAACCAGCAACCATTACCTTTCGACTCGCACTTAGTAAATTCTCGAACTAACACAATAACATATAAATCACGCTAGCCATGTAAACCGCATCAAGCAAACCTCGTGCGACAGACTCGTTCAAGAGGTATTGGTAAAGAGAATCAAATTCTTGACCATATATCAAGCGCTCATCTACTATGCTTAAGGTTTGTTGCTAGCCCGAGAAAGTATTGGTATAGATAATCGAATTTTTTATTACTGATCAAACGTTCACCTACATCACCAACTTGAACACCTCTTTGAGGGTAATAATATTTATATATTATATACACGTAACGTGTGTGCCACGATGCTAGCATTTGCTTTAAAAAAACCCTGTTATTCATGTGATATCGATACTTTGCGTAAGAATCATGTACCTTTTTGTTATGCATGTAACATCGATACTTTGCTTAAGAATCTTGTACATTTGTAGGAATCTTGTAACATGTTTCTTCATTTATTTGTTGGAGTCTAGTCACTTGTTTAGAATCATGATACTTGAATTTAAAATTTTATTTGAATTCGAATAAATGAGAGAATATTTTTTCACACGTTACCAACTTCTTGAGAGATTAGCTTGTTAGTAACGACGACATTTATATATTCAATACATCATCATAAATATTTATTTACGTCAATACTCATCATCTTTATGATGCAGGCCAACAACGATAAGACAGAAAAACGCAATACAATTTTAAGAAAAGAGAATGTCATTTAGCTCATTTTGAACTGTGGTGTGCTTTTATTTTGAAGGGAGTTCTCTTGCCTCTTTGCGGCTGTGTTGGTTAAATATTTGACCTTCAAGCTCAATTTCTGGGGAAGAAACAACCATTCTTTAAGCTAATTTTTCAAGCAAGCGTCGATGAAAATTCACATGTGCTCAAACTAGTTACTCAAGAACTTGAAACGTAAGCTATGTACTCGAGTTCCACGTTATATAGGAAGCGTGTTTACATATGGATGCAGATCTAACATATACATATGGATGCAGAAAAATAATTGGTTCTTCACATAAATATTTGACCCAATGACGATAGTATAACTTTATCAAACTTGCCAAGCCTCTAACTATCCTACAAAATTTATTTCTCTTCACGAGTCGGAGAAAAGAACATATGGAGATGAGAGAAGTCAACACAACTCTCACACAGAAATTAAGAGTGGTGAACTTCAAATGCTAAAACAAATTACCATGTACCTCCACTAGCTCGGGGTCAAACCTTGAATATAATTACTTCCCATGCTGCTCTCCAGCATATTGAATCCTATAGGCAGTAACCACGAGAACAAGCCGCATCTGGTTTATCTAGCTACAGAGAAATGTAATAGAAGACCATTTGAAGCTCGTGTCACGAATCTAACCCTGAAAATTCGATAATATCTTCAAATTCTAATCGTGGAAATCCTGATAAGGAGAGGATCCACTTGAAGAATCACTTTCGTAGGGTGTGGTCTCCTTAGGAGATGCAGGAAGTGATTCTTTTGACTGCAACGATAAACCTGACATAGATACAACGTTTAACTTGATTTTTATCAAATAAAAGACAATGATAGAGTCTTGTCGAATTGAGATATTGTACTAGAACAAGCTGAACCCTGAATAATTACATCTTTAGACACTACCACTGGATTTTATTTGCCAACAAAACAAAGATATATAACAGATACGACAAAGTCTAATGAGAGTGAGGTGCACTAACCTTTCTGTCCCCTAGAACGGAACTTCTTAGTGTGCCGTCTAATTAACCTTTTAGCTTTGGTTATAGTTAGCTGTCTGGCAAACGGAGAGAACTCTGCATCACTTTCACTCCAATCCACATGGAGCTCACTCTCTGCTTCACCCCTCATAGTCCGTAAAACAAAAGCCTTGGCCTTGCGACGCTGAGAATTGAAAAGGCCCCTTACAGAGGTAACAAAACCATCACCTGCCCCATCACCAGTACGTTTTGGCCAGGATATTGGATGCTTATCAGATTTTTCAGCCGAACCTCCATCGCTATCACTGAGATTGAGATCATTTTCTGTAATAGTAACACCAGTTGGATGTGCTTTATCTTTAAACTTCTTCCCCTGTAAATAACACCAGTACCGGCATGAAATCTCGTTGAGGTAAAATCTTAACTGGCATGCAAATTATTTAAGACAGTTCCGTGATGAAAAACTAAAGCATTTATCTTTTGATGAAAAACTAAAGCATTTATCAATCAGTCACAATCAATATATATCATGCTTGTGCGGGCAGGTTTACACATTTACACATTTGAATGGGGGTATGTGTGTTTTCTGGTGGATGGAAAAACTTTTCGTCTTGTCAGTTGATGTATAAGTTACACGATTTTCATCATTTGTAAGGATCCATATCATGCTTGTACACGGGGTATATGTGTTTGAGCGAAAGATATCTAGAGATAGCAGATAAAGCACACCAATTTACCTGCATGCCCGTGACAGACTTTAGAACTCCCCAAATAATATGCTTTTTAACACGAGAGAACAACCGTCTCCAAGTTCCAGTAAACTCAACACGATGGAATGTGTCCATCAGCAACCTTAAGTCGCTTACCGCAAATCTTGATCCTTCATAGGTAACTAGCAGCTCAACCTACACCATGTGATGCTTAAGTAAGATACAAAGAGACTAATAGAAGGAAAACAAACAAGACAAAAATCTTATTGAGAACCAACCTGACTAATCTTGATATTGTGAAACTCTCTCAGTTTTCGGGGTCTGGACCTTTTCTCATCTTGCATTTTAACCACCTTTTTCTCCTCATGAGAGGACCGACCAGGTTTGACTACTTTGATCTCCTTCAATTTATTTTTAATGGGCTCGTCATGCTGGTCAAGAATAGCAAGAGGCCCACTTTTTGTTGAAGTGTGCAATTGTAACACCAGTTCATTGGCAACAGATTCAGCCACATTTTCTTCCCAAGTTTTATCAAAGGACGACGTTCTTCTTAATTCTGGGGTTGAATCACCAACAATGTTCACTTTTAGATTCTGAAGCTTTGATACCTGTGCATAAACATGCAACGCAAGGAACATTCAGATAATCTGCAAAGCCTTTATGTTTTTTTTGATCAGAAACATAAATATTATTAATAATTAAGATAATTAGAGTACAAATTGTGGACCAGTGATCCACTAATCCTCAAAAAGAGGTTCAAGTAAATCTAGCTCAAAGCTAAGCTCCAATCCCTATACAAATCTGAAATCGCAAAAGGTTGAAATTCTTTTATATTGTGTAGCCAAATTGCAAAGCCTTTATGTTGGCACTCAAATAATCAGCCAACCCTGTGGAATGCCAACAGATGGATTCACCCGTCTACAAGTTACTGGCTATAGAATTTTACCATGTCTATCATGTTTCCCATTTCAACAATACGGTCATTAAGTGATACTCCTTATTGGTTGTGACATGGATGGTTTAGGTGTTCAAATATATGGGATTTCAATTCACCTCCATTGCAGAGTTTGACCGTGTAAATTCTCTCTCTCTGTCACTAGTAAACTAAATGGATGAGATAATATGAGATATTTAATGAGATTTTGAGGCGTCGTCAGGATCTGAACTCGGTCAACTTTATCTATTATAGGTGGTTGAGAGGCTTTTGGATTCCTTCCCTGTTGTTCTACTCTAATAGCACTCATTATTATAGCTCAGGCCTTGGCTATTCTCGTGGGTATCATCAAGTTCATCTTGTAAATATCATATAATAATTCTGTAAGCTGAAAATATTGAAACAGGCACAAACAAAACATATCACTAAAACTGGAACCTTCAAAATACTTTTGTGAAATTGAAAACAGCATTAACAGATTATATACGAGTCACTGATGAATCTGACAAAGTCATTATTTGTCAGTTTTCTCCAGCTTAACTGCTCTGGAAATTTGCTGACAGACCTCGACAGATCCATGAGGAAGAGTTTTCCTGAGTCTAATCTTGATCAAATATATTTTTCAATAAAATTATTTCACCAATAATAAACATATGCATTATTATTGCAACTTTTAGATACTCACTTGCAGTGCATCATCTTGAATGCTGCCAGATTGGTTAGTTAAAGATATTGCAGAGAGGGTAGATGTGCTTGATTTGGAAACATCAACATCTTTTGTATGGGTGCTAGATGAAGATGCCTCTTGAACTGTTGACCCTTTCTTTACACGCCTTGCACCAGCTGTCGTCGAAACCTTCCATACTTCCTATATATCACATTGAAATACAGAGATTAAAAGTTTTTTTTTTCTGATAAGGTGATTATTTAACTGAAAGCTTCAAGAACATAGTGAGACAAACCTGCCGCCTTTGGGAGTCTTGTTCTTCTTCAGGAAAGAAATATTGCCACATCAATTTGTAACATGTCTCAGTCAAATGTATCTTTAAAGGGTAAATTTCCACCTATACAAGAAGATAGAATCTTGTTACGCGCAAAAAATTAAAACTAGTACTCTGCCACATTTCAAACTCTGTTTCATTTACCAAGTAGAAATTTAAAAGTCAAAGTGTTTCCATCATTCACATATGTCAAACACACGCTGCCACATTTTTAAGAAAGTTTTGTACTCTTTCTCCATCCAACGGAAAGACACTACCACCATCCATTCCATGGAAAGGATGGATTCAGCAGCCCTTAGTCACTTCCAAGTTTATTCTCTGCTGTAAGACAACTCACTACCATCATTCTGGAGTCAGACACAAGCCCTCACAAGTTACCAAAGAAGACCAGTTTCACTTGTAGGACACTTCTCTTTAATGAAGAACACCAAGAAAACTTCACTGGGCTACAAATAAAACTTCACTACAGCACAAGTAACACATCAATGACTTTCCAGTAGGGATGACCCACATAGCAAGCCATGGAACTGAGACTAGCAGTTCAGCTGATGTCAGGAATAATTGTGGTACAGTTTGGCGATATTACACATCAGCTAAATAAAATTATATGCTTCTATATAAAAGAATTCATTACTCTGCTGACCTGGAATAATTCAAGAGGGGAGTTTCCGTCCTTGGAAGATCCTTGCTTAGCATCCACACGAAGCATCACTTGTCTGCATTCAAGATGACACAAGCAGCATCTCAAACTTTTAATTTATTCAAGAGGAACATCCATCAAACTTGCCTTTCGAATGCCTTACTGAATCCAATGAAATTCGTAAATATAAAATGTCATGCCAGATCACTATCGTGAAAATAAACTGTAAGCGGTAATTTAAATGTCTGTTTTTCTTCTCACAATGAGAAAAACATATTTCAAGGGATATGGACACAAGAATTTAATAAACCTGGAGTGACTTTAGGGGCACACAAATTTTCTTTCATGAAATTAAACCCTAAGCCAATCATAAGAACATAGGTTGGAAATGGTTTGAAAGAAAGCAACAAGAAAAGTAAACCAGGGACGAAAATGACCAAAGGAGAGATTCATGAAACAGAAATGCATACTTTCCCCATTCAGAAGGAGGATTCCATGCAGACAGAAGCATGTCAGACTTTGCATTGGGAAGACAATTTCTTACTACAAAGTACTTTGTTGTAAACTTAGCAACACCGACATCCTTGTAATCCCGGTCAAAATCATAGATCTGCAGCAAGAGATTTTTTCAGATAGGATCTTCTGTTACAAGTATAATGAACAGTTCTAATAAGGTCTAATGTATTTATTTTATACAACAAAATATTAGGAGTCAAACACAACTGGTTACCTACCTTGGATTCGTTGACTATTTGGAAAGAGAAAAAATTTGGGAAGATAATATACAAAAGCTAACTTGGAAGACTACATATTTAAAGATGTGGATGTTAAGGTCGACAAGTGTTTACTAGAGAAATAATTGAACTAGGAATTATCAGTATTTGATTAAAGATTGGGTGCGTACCACCATACCAACACTAGAGATAAGATTAAGTTGGAATATAAATTTTATTTTAATTTGTTCAAGGTGAGGCACTTGTCAAACATCATGGTTTAGGAGCCACCACTTCCCGTTTTAACCAAAACTATTACTATTAGTAACTATACAACCCAAATCTTTGAATCACACAACATCCCAAGTGTCACATTTCGTTTACTTTCTTGATTGGGCCAATCGGTGATCCATTACAATTCCGTTCCAATTATTGCACCCACTTGCACTTAATGGAATCGAACATGCGTTATCGGTTCCAGTACCAATTGAAAAGGTTGAAATGCTTACCAATTTACCAGAAACAATAACTAGAAATAACAATGCAGCTCAAATGTTTTAACTTTTAACCTATAGAGCAGCCAAGCGCCACATTTTGATCACTCTTAAACAATAACCCACACACAGATTTAATCTTCTGGAGAAAAATAATCATATTCATAAGCAAATTGGGCATAGACATGTCAATAATAAAACAAAAAATAGCGAACAAAATGAACCTGCCGAGAGGTTTACCTTTGCCAGGAAGATGCTACATTGACATGTAGGCATTTAGGAAGATTTTGAGGCTAAAACGATTTTCCTACACCCAACTGAATCAAGATATAGATTATGGGAAGATGCACATGCTTTCTTCCTACCGACACTACATCCAAGCCCGGATTTGAGGGATGAGGAGCTGAACGATTTGACTGTACTGTTTAGGCCCTTGGAAAGGGTTAATTTGATTATAGGAGCTGAGGATGTTAGGAAGTGGGTCTGGGATTCCTGAGGGTTTTTTTCAATAAAATCCTTCTGTGATTCATTCTTTCCAGATAATTTGTTTCCATCCTGTCCTCACTTCCGTACCATTTGGAAAGCACTGATTCCATCTAAGGTCCAAGTATTCTCGCGGACTGTTGCGCTTGGAAAATTACCAACTTGTGACATGATTTAAATGAGGTACCCCCACTTGTTCTCTTTGTCCAAATTGTTGTGTGTTGTGTAGGCAAGAGGTGGAGACCCCAGACCACTTGTTCCTCCATCGTCCGTTTACGATCTTGCTCTTGTTCAGAGTACCGAAGGAGTTGGGATGGGCACTCCTGAACTCAACCAGGATTTATTCGCAGCAGATCTTGGTTGGGATTTAGGCAGGAGGGGTAGAATTTTCTACGTTATGATAGTTCATTGTGGTTGGAGAGGAACACAAGGATATTCAAAACCGAAGAAGACTCGCTTGAAGATGTATGGAACAAGATAATTTTTAGGGTTCCAAGTTGGACTTCGAAGATTGCCGATTTCAAATCTTTTGCGGTTACAAATTTGTACAAGGACTGGAGTCTAATTTTATGTTAATTTGACTCTGGTTTTTACCTCATCCTACGTGGACCGCTTTTTGTAATTATTCCTTTTTGTTTAATATAATATAATATTGTTTCCTAAAAGAAAAGAAAAACTACTCAGAGGTGGGATCTGGAAATTCATAATGAAATTTCCACTATTCCTGATAATACCTTACCAGGCAATTCTAAAAACTACAATGATTCTGAAATCCCTATTACCCTAGGAAAATTTTAGGTCTTACACGAAACATCCTCTATCAAATTTTGTCTCATATAAAAATTTGCCACCCTTGTACGGTGCGTTTATTTCACAAATGTCCAGTGTGATCATCCCTAACAATGTTCATGAAGCTCTAGAAGTTCCTGAGTGGAAGGAAGACATACTCTAGGAGATGAAAACCTTGGAAAAGAATGCTAGATGGGAGACGGTATATTTACCAAAAAGGAAGACTACTGTGGGTTGTAAATGGGTATTTACCTTGAAATATGGATAAGATGGATCCTTAGAAAGATACAATGCACAGTTAGTAGCAAAATGATTTACTCATACATATGGAATTGATTATTCAAAGAAAAACTTTCTCACCTGTTGCAAAATTAAATACTGTTCAGGTCCTACTAGATATAGCTACCAACCTTGACTGAGTATTGTATCAACTTGATGTAAAAGATGTCTTCCTGAATGGAGATTTAGAAGAGGAAGTATAAATGGAACAACCACCTAGGTTCGTTGAAAGGTTCGGAACCAAGCTACATAGACTGAAGAAATCCTTTGTATGGACTTAAACGGTCTCCGAGAGCATGGTTTGAATGATTTACTACTTTCATCAAAAGTCAAGGATATACTCGAGGACAAGCAGATCACACTTTGTTCACAAAATCCACTGGAGACAAAGTTGTCACTCTGATTGTTTATGTGGATGATATCATTCTAAAAGATAAACTGGAAGAAATGAGCGCATTGAAACAAAAAATGGCAACGGAATTCGAACTAAAGATCTAGGGCAGCTGAGATACTTCCTGGGAATGGAAGTGGCAAGATCTAGGAAAGGCATCGTCGTTTAACACAACGAAAATACATCCTGGGATGAGCGGTTGCAGATCAGACACTCCAATTGATACTAATATCAAACTTGGAGAAGTAAAGAATGATACCCCAGTATCTTTTATAGGAACAATATTGTATTAAATTATAAACAGTAAGTAATTACAAAAGGCGGACAAGAGATCCGCACACTAGACGGCGAGCCTGTATATCTCCTGGGGATGCCCAGTGTATCTTGTATTTTTTACCCTCTTTTAAAGAAGCTATTTTCATTTAAAAAAAAAAAAAAAGCTCGGATCATATTAACAACATATAAAACTCCAATCCCTTAATAAGCCTGAAACTGAGAAAGCTTTAAACTCCTTATGCTTCCTTATCCATATAGAAACCCTTGTCCCCCAGTTGACACAGGAAGATATCAAAGATTGGTGGGAAAATTGATTTATCTATCCCACACACGTCCAAACATTCCTTTTGTAGTTAGCATGGTCAGTCAATTCATTTACACTCCACACTGTTCACATCTTGCAGCAATATATTGGATTCTTCGTTACTTGAAAAATTCACCAGGGAAAGGACTTCTTTCCAAGAAAAATGAAGAAAGAAGATTTGAGACATACAGATGCTGATTGGGCAGGATCAAATACTGATGGAAAATCCACATCTAGATATTGTATGTTTCTTTGGGTAACCTTGTAACCCGGAGAAGCAAAAAACAAAGTGTGGTTGCTAGAAGCAGTGCCGAGGCCGAATTCAGAGCAATGGCTCTAGGAGTGAGATCATGTGGTTAAAAAAGGTTTTAGAATATGTTGAGATGCCGGTGATTTTGCCAATAAAGTTGTACTGTGACAACAAATCAGCCATCAACATTGCTCATAATCCTGTTTTGCACGACAGAACAAATCACATAGAGATTGATAAGCACTTTATAAAAGAAACTGAAGAAGGGAGATATTGTATTCCATTTGTTCCAAGGGACTATTAAGCACTTTATATTCTTACCAAGGGACTATTAAGCAACTGTTTGAAGATCAAGTCAGCAAGCTGGACATGACGAACATCTTTGCACCAACTTCAGGGAGAGTGTTAATAAATCAAGGAAAATAATGATCCCATGATTTAAGAGATTAGCTGATTTAAATCCCATGATATATGGGATTGTACTCTTTCCTTTTATTGCATTATTTTCTACTTTATAAGACCGTGCTTTGTATGAAGGTGTAAGATGAAATAAAATAAAAAGTAGTTTTTCCTCTCTTTCATTAACTTACACTACAACAGACAATCAACATGCACCACGCAGCATCTTTATAAATAGACTCACCATATCATTTAACTCTGCTTCTGCAAAAGATTTTCCATCAACGAGCATGCCCCAAACAACTTTTTTAATTTGCAAAGAAATTCGCATAGCATAGGATGGACTTTTATTCCTCTCCTTTTCCATTAATCGTAACTGTGCAGCTTTCTGCAAAGCTATTCTTAGTGAAGCTGATGCAGCCTTCCTAGCCTTCTGCGCATTCATAAGCTCTTTTCTCAGTCTTTGCACCTGAGAATGGCCCCGATTAAGTAATAAATTCCATCACATTGAATCAGGCATATGCAGGAGCAAGTAGGTGCCTATATTTTTATAATTAAAATTTCAAGTCAACAAAGTATTAACAAAATTTTCAGGAATCAACTCTTTGACCACAAAAACTTAAAGATTCTCATATTCAGATTATTTCCAAGAATTGGCGTTTGTTTATAAACAGCAAAATCAAACATTGAATATATCCTTGCAACGTTTGTAGATCACGGTTTCATTGCAAGTGAACTCGTGAAACACACAACACAAGAAGAACGTATGCTGTAACAAAGCAAATGCTAGCACACCAAAAAAGACACAATCCCAATAAAAATTAGAAAGAGAAATATTGCAAAATGCAAATATAAAGATCCTCAACGTGTTCAAAAGTCTTACTAATGTGGATCTTCCACCAGTTATCATCCATAGATCCATTTCAATTTCGGGGTATGGGTCTCCAGAATTGTCAACTCGAAGAGACAATTTCCGCATATCGTCAATAATCAACTTCTGGATTCTATCTTTCTGTTCAAGATTTACTTTTGCCAGTTCTACCTCTTCAACGCCATCAGGGACCACTTCATCCGCCTCCTCTTCAACATCTTCATCATCATCAACGGGATATGATAGATTGCTTTTTCGAGGCCTGAATAATCAACCTCATCACTTGAAGTGCATGAACAAGAAATCAACTACAAATTGCAATTAACATAAATACTGTCAAATCAAAGTGCACTGTTGATTCTAGATAGACTACAAAGTTTCTGCTTAGCATGAAAATATACCTGGAAGGACCAAACTTACTACTTGTTGAAAAAATCAATTTCGAGTTTAAATTCGGAACACAATCTGCCATAGCATAATAGACATCAAGACTTCAATTATCAACCTTACTTTGTATCATCAACTCATAATTCTATGTTGATGGTTAATTTCAAGTTTAAACACATGCGCACGCGCACACACACGCACAAAACTTTCAAAATAGGTAATCCAGTAATATCAGTAATATAAAAGGAACCCCATCCAGCAAGTTAAAATATGTGACAAATAAACACCAGTCTAATCTAGAACAGGTTAAATAAAGATGTTATCCATATTTGACAGAATCAACTAAAATTTTTACCAACAAAAATTCTTAAAGTGATGAAGTATCTAATTTCACATAAAAAGAAAATTTTGGTCATCCATATCATTTCTTGCCTGAAACATTAAAAGTTTAACAATGATATATCATGTGAGTGGTCCCCATGCTATAAGATCTAGAGGAGCAATATTTGTACTCACTGTAGTTTTAACCAGTGCCAAAACATATGCCTTTCCATAATCATTGCATCAAATTTGGCATTAGCATAATTGAAATGAGAAAATCCCACTTTAAGGCATTCACATGTACTACATTGCCAGTATATCACGTAAAAATAAACAAATAGCAGATTGTGGAATTCATACTTAGGAAGCCGAGCAAAAAGAAGATTGGTCAACACATCAAGCATGACTTGAAATTGTCTGGACGTCATTGTAGCTGTAATATTATCAGAGTTGAATGACAGCTCTTTCAAAGGCTTTACCTGCAATAATAATAAAGTAAATGTCATAAATTCAGCATTAATATTTAGCATATTTAACTTTCTTTCAGCCGTTATGAACTTTTATCCCCTGAAACCTAGATCTTTACTTTCAAATCATTAGTTCCTCCTTTGTGCCGTGTGTAGCGAAAGTACATGTCACAGGGCATAAAAACCCTTTCAAGTAAAGCTCCCGTGCGCTTCACTTTGGGTGAACTCCGACGAATTTTAGGAAGCCACTGCAGCCCAGCCCCTGGATCCACATCAGTTGGGGCTACATGAGCCTGCACATGCTCCAACATAACAGTGAATTCCATGCGATTCCATGTCATTTCAGGCTGAGATTCGGGTAGGTGAATCTTTTCTCCCCCAAGTGCTTGTTCGATCATCTCATAGCCAACAGCAAGGATTGAATGAAATGACCGAGCTAAGACACGACCACTTACAGCAGCAAGCAAGAATCTACCCTGTCAATCAAGTATTTATCGCATTAATCATGACTAATAATTTTTTGATAAGAATTAATCATGACTAAGAATTAAAAAGAATTTATTACTAATATTTCAATCATCCATCTGCTTGGTTTTTCACTATTTTGTTGATTTCTACCTTGATCTCGTTTGTGACCCTCCACCAGTAGAGCAAGTTGATATGGCTCAAACCCTTTCTTAAAAAATAGACCCATCTTGCTAAGTGGTTAAACAAAGGCTTTATTATTTAAGAATGTCCACAAATCAGCTGTGTTGTATTGTGTTTTAGATTCCCCTGCTAATATATACTATTTTCACCCTAATCAGCGTGAAATTCAATATTTCCACAATTAAAGCATGAAGGTGGCTTTCACAAGCTTGAACACCTCAATTTCACATATGATACAAGTGTTACATATAGGGCAGTGAAACATGTGTGGCAAGATGACAAAGTCTAAAGTGATAAGAGTTAAACATCGTATAAGCACATTTTGAAAGAATAACCTAGCTTAATCTGATGTTGAACAAGTCTTAATTAATATCTATGACATTTTTACTGTCAAGGGTACACATGCATCAATAAGTACTGTAATGAATAGCCAACGGCCATGGGTTTTGTAGCAATCATCTAAAAATCAAATAATCAATATTAGGATTCTCGAGTAAGATTCACCAGTTCATCTTTAACTATTAAAGGTCGTTTGATGAAAAATTTTGTGGCATGCATTGCTTGAGAGATTAAGGAATAAGACCACTGGTATTCATATCTGCTCTCTCTTTACTCTCCTCATAAGATTATTGTCAATGTACATCAGCACCAGAAAGCCAAGAAGCTCGTTAAAATTTTTCCTTCCCTTCAAATATCGTTTCTAACAAACATAAAAACCCATGGAGCATGTAATCACAAAATTACCAATTTTATTTTTGGGTAAATGAGGTACCAGGAGATTTATCTTAGGAGGTTTTGAAAATAAGTTCCCCAAAGTTGTCCTATCAACATTCGGATACATAAACTATGAAGATGCCAATAAACACTTTAGTAGCATATAGTAACTCACGTTAGATTCTTCTGAGTGAAGATTGAATTGCGGCTCAATAACATTCAGCATGAAATGGCGTGTTCCCTCTTCCTCGGAGTCATCGAGATTGCTACATTTTGCTGTAGATAGGCACAAAAGATACACATTTATGGAGAAAAGAAGGTAGCTAATGTTTGCATAACTGGAGGATTTCAATCAAGGAGGCATGATGTGGCTTATGGATGATAGAGGATAGATTCACGGCATGAAAGCCTATAACTAAGTAACAACACTAATTTATCAATGCATGAAAACAATTCCAAGTAAAAGGCAACAGCATTGCTGGCAAAATAAAATCAGTGGTAGACAGGTACAATGCTTGGATAAGATCCAGTTTAAAGGCACCTACTTGGATTGGGAGGCATAACGAGTTTAAGATACTTTCGGTCTCAGATTTAGTTAGGGATTGGAGTCTTATTTACTTTTAATATTATCAGGGTTTTTGCTTGGTTTTCTGCGGACCATTTGTCTGTTTTTTGTAATTAATATAATGTTCTTCCCAAAAAAAAAAGACAGATACAGTCTAGAAGGGACTGTCTAGGGAACACAATTGACGGTTTAATAAAATTAAAATATATTTTCAGATATATGGCACCATGTTAAGAATAACTAACTCATGTAACAACTTTGCAAAGAGGCTGATTGTTAAAGTGGTACTGTACTCGAGAACTTCCACATTTCCACAACAATTTAAGGTAGTTGTTTCCAAACAATTACATGGTCAAGTGAAACAATAAGAGTATAATTTTTTTTAATAATCTCATATCTGGAAATGTAATTAAGAGAATAAGGGACATTTAAAAAATAAACAGATTACGCAAGAGATGAAAGTTCATGCATTTTGTTAAACTATATATAATACAACAATATGCAAGATTTTACAACTTGTTATACCATCTTTTTTTGTCAACTCAACACATCATGTATTACAGAGAGAAGATAGTTGCAACTAGCTTTTGCTACCATAAATATATTATTTTGGAGTCTAATAGAAGTAATCAACTCAAGTAGAAAGCAGCCTCTCACCAACTGCTCTATCATTGTTATTAATTAAAAATCTACAAGACTACTTTTTTTATATAAGAAACTGATAAGTGCAACACATTATAGTTAAGATTAAAACAAAAGTACAAAACTACAACTATAAGTTATGATTAAAACAAAAACATAAGTGCAACACATTATGGTAGCATAAATGAATTATGCAGACACTCAAATGCACATGGAAACAGAAATTGCACCATTGTTTGAGAGAAAGAACTTTGAATTTACCAGTTACACTAGAGGAGGGATTTTCCGTTGCAACTGAATCTGACGGAGAAGGCAGGGCTTTAGAAGTCTCAATATACTGAGAAGGTGTGGAATCATGATAGGAAGATGGCGACTTTTGGTTATCATTTTTGGGTGTTTCAGGTCTGTCAAGGACCTCGTTCTCCTCGTGCAATTTCCTTTGAGCATATTGACGAGAAGGAGAAGGTTTTGGAGGTTCAAATGCCTTAGATATCCCACCTACCCAAGACCAAACAGCATCTCTGTTTTCAAGAGTCCACAGAAGCTTCAGTCCGTAAACAAAAATACGCCTGCAATTGTTAGCAATGACAAAGTTATATCCATCGTCATCACTAGGGTCAGATCTTGTATGCTCATCACTCTCGCTCCCATTTTCAAACTCAGATCTGACATATGTCATCTCAAGATTTCTTCGTCCAGCTTCTTGCCATGCTAATAACCTTGCAGGGTCAGCCTTTGGAGCTTGCCGGCGGATTGTGAAGTAATCAGATGACAACAAAAACCCATCATCATGATGCCTTTCTGTGCGGTTGCTAGAGGAGCTATGTTTATCGCCGAGAACTCTGCCCGTTGATGCAGGCAGGGATTGCTTCCTTGTCGTTTGAACTACTTTTGCAACACTTGGGCAATCTTCCTTATTTATAAATACTTTGGGCATGTGTAGGTCAAGACCCTGATACACAAGATCAAGAGGATCCCGTCTGCATTCAAACGTATATTTTTGTTTACCTCGACTATAATAGAGTTCATATTTCACCTTTGTCATCTTAAATGCTAGTCCCTTCGCTGGGTCATCGTCATGTAAAGGCATGTGCCTGATATGTGTGGGGGTGGCATCAACCCTGAACATAAATTCTGTCATTACTTTGTCTAATGACAGATTACCTGATCTTGGAATCCTAGGGATCCCATAACGGGGCCACCTAGAAAAGGTTCGCAATTTATGGGGAGGCAGGTAGTTTAAGTTCCAAAACTTGATCAACCATGCCAAATCATGATGTCCAAGATTCATAATCGGGGAATCAATTGATTCGGTTCCTAATTGTGCGGGAAAAACTGAAGCTCCACCCTGAATGACCTGATCATTAATGGAAAAGGGTTGTGACTGGCGATCACCACAAGGAACGGGTGGCCTAACGGCGAAATTCCATTTGAGAGAAAGAGATGTGGATCTGAAGGGATCGTAAACCTTTTCACGAGCTTTACCTTCATTAGGAAGTGCAAATAAATAATGATTTAGGGGATTTCCAGACTCACAATCCCATTCCATAGTCACTTCAACCGTGAAAATTGGGGCCTGAAGGAAAGGCCCAGAAAATCCAACAAATTGTTTCGAGATGGAATTCTTTAATAAGCTCTCTAAGCTGCTCACTAAAATCTTGAAATCCTTCGAGGACAAGTAGACACGACCATCTGTTTGTTGAATTTCCATGTAACCTGATATAACCTGAAGTTTGTCTAAGTTTTCATAGGGATCAGTGGTTGCAAGAATGTTCCATCTTGTCTCAGAAAAATATAAAGTTGTGTTTCCATGAATGTAGTTTCTCATTTCATCCCACCAAGGTAAACTCTTTTCCTTTTTAGGTGGTTGAACATCTGGATTTGGATTTCTTGTGCTTAAATTAGCTCTACGAAGAGCCACAGTAAATGCATAGCTAATATCAGCAAAAGACGGTTCAAAACCAGTGCCAAACGAAATTTCTCCTGTCTGAAAATGAATGGGCAAATCACAATAAGTTTTGATCGGAGGAGTTGTGCCGCTAGCTGAACGTAGCATATCCACTTTCCTCCATTTTCCAATGAAAACATTCTGGTGAATCTGCGGCTGAAAACAAGTTGCCTGCAATCACAAATAGGCACGATTGAGAATGTTGTGTGTATGCTCATGTTGTCTCAAGATATTAAATATAAACCGCATAACAAATCTGTATGATATTAAATAGAGTACAAGGTTGTTGACTGGGAAGTCAAACATGTGAGGTGCCTTTGTTACCAGCGTATGATTTTGACATTGGTGTGTGTTAGCCGTCAGGCTAAAAGAATTATTTGCAACACATGTCAACCAGAACCAATATTTTTTTATTTATGCAAGAGAATATTTCCCTTTTTAGCTTCTCTGATTGATGGAAAATACTTTTCTTTCTACCGCTAGAAGTATGTCTCCGCTTTACCAAGTACAAATAGAACGGTAGCACTTAGAAGACATTTGTTGAAAATTTATACAAAGGGCTTGGTGAGTTCTGAAATTTATCAATTAGTTAACTGCCAAATCAGGGCATAAAAGTGCATGCAAGAGAGAAAAACACCAAAAAACACAGACCTGTTGAGCCAGCAGAAGCCGACCTTCACATCGACCAGCATTAGCAGCAAATAGTGGACATGTGTAGTTTCTTATCTGAACTACAAGGGAGCCTGTATGCAAAAGGATGTTTCCTCCATAAAGTCTTGAAAATGGAATGTTATGAGCACGGCATACAGGGTCTAGCTTCTGCAGAACTTCAATCATCCCTGCGTCACCACCTTCAATTTTTGTCAAGCTTACATCTAATTCTGTAGCACAAACAGAGAAAAGAGAAGTTCTGGAAGTGCTAGGCTTGAAACCAGATTGGAAGCCATCTTTACATGCCCCAGATCCCTGTGCCTGTACAAGGTTCTGGCATGCCTGGTAATATGACCGGAATGACTGTCTGTATATTTCCTCACGCAATTTCTGAATGGATGAAGCATCTCGAAGATCTATCTCCTCCCCATTGTGATGAATCTTTCCTTCGAATGAAGAGTCGTCTTTTTCAACATCATGGCATTGTCCATTCCGAGAAATATACTCATCAAGAAAATTTAACCTTACAGCTAATTCACGAGCCTCATTCTTCAAGAGTTGATAATGCTCGTCAAGCCAACCCTGTATTGGTTCCTCCTCAATATCAGCTGTTAATTTACGTATGCTGAACTTTATACAACCAGTTCTAGATAAACTAGCCTTTTTCTGTTTTGATTGTTCTTTCTTCTCTGGAAACATGCATTTAGTTTTCGCAGAAGTCACAAGCTTCAAAGCTCGAAGCATATCCTCCACAGAATCATCAATGGCTCGCAGTTGCAACCTAAATGGTATGCATACATGCACATCAATGGCTTGAATAACCCAGTCCCAGATAGTTACAGTTTCAGATTTCGCATCTGGAACTCTAACGGAAGCATTAGGAATTCGAGATATTTGCATTCTGCTGGTTCTAAAAATTTTGGATTCGTTGAGGTGGAGAAGAAGTCCCTCAAGAAGCACACCTATTTTAGCATTCTCAGAGAAGATGGACTGCACCTGGATCAAGGCTTCAACCCCATCTCCAACCTCAGCAGATACACTAAGCATCTCCACATCAACAGCAAAAATGGATTCCCTTTTGTTCAGTTGTTTGTTGGATGATTCCAAAGTGGTCTCTTTCTTTGGCTCATTGTCATTCATAACAGAAATCTTTTCCTTGTTATACTCCTCCTGCAGCTTGTAATTGTGGACCATTAACTTCAAGTGCAATCCTAGTTCAACTAATACAATATGCACATCAGGTTCCCACCTTATTGATATATCGGTGGCACTGAAGAGAGAGCAAACAGCAATATCTTTGAGACCTCCTGATCGCCTAAGAAGCTTCGCATTCTGCATGTCAAGTAACATAACTTTTGGTCCAGGATTGTTGTCTTCAGGAAATTCCTGATAGATAGACCTAGCTCTTTCAAGCTCCATCTGTACTGATTTTTTTTCTTTGTTCATGCAGAAACTGAGATGGTAAACATCGAGAGAAAGAGAATACTTCAACCTTGTGCAATCATGTGACACATTCGACATTACATGTGCAGTTCGCAGAGACCCGTCTACCAAGTTAGTAACTAAAACCTTACCACCTTGTGATCCATAATTAACACGTTTGGGGTCTGGAATAACTGTATCCTCCAACCCCACATCTCCACATATATTTACAGAGCATCTTTCTAGGTTGAGTCTCAATAGTTGAATTCCTTTCCCTGATGGCTTGGAAGCCCTTGTTTCTTTGCTTTGTGATGGTTTCTTACTCAAAGCAGATAAATCCTTCAATAAAGCCTTGAAGGATAGAGCAGCTAATATCAGTGATTCAAGACGCCTGAAAGTCAAGCAGACACTCATGCCAGTGACATCGGCTCCAAGAACCATCTTACACTGCAACCCATCTTCAAGGGAATCCATGTCTTTCTTGCCCCAGTCCAAGCTCACCTTAGCAATGTGCATTAATGAGCCTGTGTTTGTTTCCACGCCAAACAAGCTCTCTTTCAAGCATTCTTGGTATTCATCAGACATGTGTAGATTTATTTCACCAAGTTCCATGTGTAGAGTTGCACCAGTACTGGATATGTTGTTTGCAAAAATATGTGATGATTGTGAGCAACCCTGCAGTTGCAAAATAGCTAATTATTTAGTAAATGGCATTGCAATCAACGCTAAAGGGAAAAATGAGCCGAAGCAACTACTTTTAGGAATAAAAGACGAGGCCCATGAAGTGTCATAAAACTAATATACTTGTTGACGTCTTTCAAAATTAATTGATGTCTTTCTGCTTTTTTCGAAGAAATTAATTGATGTCTTTCATATATACCTATAGTAACTAACTAAAAATATTTTAAAAAATAGTGCCTTACCACAATGTAAAAGGTAAACAAGCAAAGGGAACTACCTTAAAAATCAACAGACGCATGTAACAAGTACGTCTCACCATAATTTTGAAAGACAAAGGACCATAGCATAAAAGCATTGAAATTCAAGTTTTTAAGATAACTTGCATTAACCCATGCAAAATCATGTAATATGCAGGGAGCTAAGGGTCGCCAAAGCACCATAATTCCAAAATTACGATCGATCCAACCATATATATGACTAATAAGTTCATAAATCACGTGTCTTTTCATTCTTATAGCATAAATACATTAAGCACGCATGCCTCCATTGATTGAAATTACATTTCAGTACATTATAGCTCTTTGAAGTTATAGAAAGACTGGTAATTTTTCGTTTCCTATAAAAAAAAAAAAAAAAGACTGGTAATTTATTCCAGTAGATTCTTACATGATACAGAGGAGAACCGTCCAAACTGTAAAGAACAATAGTCATCTCTGGGGCTGAAACAGTGCAAGTCCACATAACAGCTTTCTGTTCAGGAGACTGTGATTTTTCTTTAACAGAATTTTCTTCCAAGAGTCCCCTTTTAGGCTTTCGCGGCTGGCGCACACGCATGAATTGCTCTAATCTGTTCAAAATTAAGTTGCACTGTGTGCCTCCAAGCTTGACATCAATTTCAGATCTGATGGGAGAGTTATGCTGCAAAGGAAAGCATCCTACACACGTAAATGATAAGACTAAAATTAACAAGAAAGACTCGAGAAACCGATATGAGTCTCACATCGTCCAGTAGATGTTAATTGAATCATTCCACCGATCTATTTACATATATAATGCAAGTGCCAAGTCTCGGCAGTTATAGCAATGATAAAGTCAACCTCATAAATTTCCAGTATGAAATTGCATGCAAAACCAAACGGATGTTTTGCCCAGTTCCTATTTTTGTTCGAGTGCTACTCCAACTTACATAGAGCTTGTCTCATGTCTAAACCTTAACAGTGATTCTGGAAGCCCGCAGAAACACCCTCGTTAAGTAGATAAATGAGTAGAGATTTAGGAGCTGCAGAGTGCCTATTTTAGACTAAAGATGAGTCAATAGCACAGAATTTTGCCTGCATTATGAAGTTTGACGGGGTAATAACTTTATGGACATTATGATGTCTGTCAGTTCTATATCCACAGCATGAAAATGACTAGTTGATAAGTTATCAGAACTAAGGCTTCCATATAGAAACTATGAATATGAACTTCTTAAATTGCAATTCTCACAGAGAGAGTGACTTATTTTAAATAAATTTTGTGGTGATATGACTCATTAAAAAGAAAGAAAAAGAAAACATACGTGAGCCTTAATAGATTAGTCAATAAGTTTGAAGAGAGGATAATTAATCTCCTGCTATCTCTATTTTAAAGTGACCTATCTTCAACAAAAATGGAATATCATGTGAACTAAATGCATGTACATGGAACATCGTTTTTGTTATTGGCGCTTAGACATTCAACGGTCTGCTAATTTCTGTGCTAAAGCGATCAGTGACTTGAGATAACTTAATTAGTTAATCCATGGTGTGTTTTTCGCACTTTTAAATAGGATGTTGGGCAAGCTAATATCCATGACGCACTTGAAAGCCGAAATCCATCACAAATGTTCAATAGCATCAAGCTTTCTCCAACTTAACATCCTTTACAACTAGAAAACATCTATTACAGTTTCGATTAACCTGACTTCGTTCTGAATTACCCCTTGAATATGCAACAAATACTAATCTCAAAAGGCTTATGTAAGCAAGAGGAAAACAGAAAATATCCGGTTAATAAGAAAGAGGAAAGACATTTCAAAAGGTTTAAATTAGTTAGGAATAGCAAGGCAGATGAATTTTCTTTTTTTTTTATCTAAACAGAAGTTGAAAATGAAAGAAAATTTCCAGTCGATCCATAACTTCCCTGGTAGTCACCCTAAACCACTAAGGATTTTCTAAAACAGATACAGGCAAACATTTCGATTCAGTTGTTTCAACAAAAGATAATTCCACTGAATAGAACTTGAGAAAACCATACCTGTAGGGGTATGTAAACTGAAGAAACAACATCAAGTTTCAGCACTTCCACAATTGAGATGCCAACTTCTCTGAGCAGCTACAGCATGATAATTACATTAATAAAAGAGGATAATAAACAATACAAGCACATCTTTGAACTTACATAAATCTCACTGAATTCCAACTGAACATCAAGTCTCACACTTTCCCCAAGCTCTTCAACAGATTTAGATGTTATGCATTTCAGTTGAATTCCCATTATGTTATTCTCAACCACCAAACCATAACCACGGTGAATAAACTTTACATCAAGTTTTGGCAAGGTAAAGCCAACCTGTTGAAGAAATATCACAGACACGTCAATGTTAATCAGTGAAAATAGCCAAAGTCAACACCCACTTTAACGAGGCAAAAAAAGAATAGAAGCGGCCAATTGTAAACACCACATTGTGATATCTACACAAGAATGTCCTTTTCTTATAAAGGGGAAAAGTATTTATTTGATGTAACTATAAATTTTTAATTCATACAAAACTATAAGAGGATTGATGTATTGAAACCAAGGTCTTTGAAGACAACATTCAAGCAACAATAAAAATTAAAAACCATGTTTGGGATAATTGAACCTCTCTTTTCTAGTTACCATGCATTTCTCTCATTCATTCGCCACACTCTGGATAACAATCAATCGTGATAATTGACCAAAACTTCTGCCTCTCTCAAAGCCAACCACTGCATCCACAATAGAGGTCCACCTTACAAAGTCCAGGATCTGCGATCTGGCACAAATTATTTTAGTATCAACCTTTTTCATTCCTAAATCAACCCCACAACTTGCATCCACGATGGAGAATATGTAACATAGTTTGTGATCCTGTTCTATACTCCTGGCGGTTAAATGATTCATGTCACAATCATCAAGTTTTAATATATCTCAGACCAATGTTCATGTCAGTATAAACATCAAACCAGATACTCCGAAATCTTCTTTTATTCCTTTTGCTTTGTAGTTTTTGACAGTAAACTCTTCAAAGCCACCAAACACAGATAAAATATCATGTCCCTCAACACTGTTCGAACGGTTTAATTATTAAATATATCCAACTTCAGCTTCTCTGTTTTCTCATGAGATTCCGTCATTTAATACTGGAAACAAACAATGATACTCTGATGCACAAAATCAGATTGGCGGTTCCTATTACCAGCAAAGGTTATTGACTTAAAAAAAAAAAAAAAACATCCTTTTCGTCTTCAGAATCTTTGTCACATCATCATTTCAGAATTAATAAGGAAAAGGATTATCTGGCAACGTTTTAGATTTGTGATCTTTTTCATGATTCTGCTGGACATACCATAACTTTAAAATTTCTTTGGATCAATACAAACCCATAGATTAGATCAAACTGATTAAGTAATTAATCCAAATTTGAATCCCGGTGCTAAACTTTTTCCTCGTTGCAGAAATATTTTAAATCTGTGTAACCTATCCTAAATTATTGAGTTTTCAAACTGTTTTTCCTGAATTTCAATTCCTGCTAAGGGTAAGCGCAGTCCCATCTCTTTTTTCCCTTTCTCTTTCCTATGTTTCTCCCAAAATGCAAGATCGCTAATTTAATTTCCATTCTATATCCCTTACGTTTTATCACTAACAAAAAATCAACCAAAATTAACTCCAACAAAGAACTACTTTTATCGAGACAATTTTAATAGCATCATTTCTAGAAATTCCAGTTCAAAGATTAACAGACGTATGCTTCAAACATATTTGAAATTCAGGTTTAGTTCCATCCAAAACATTCCAGAATAATACACCAAGTCACAGCACAAGTTTATGCTATCAATTTCATTCAAAACCCACAACAGAACAGGATTGTTCAAACTGTCCTATATGCACAGTACAGAATGCAACATCATTTGGCAAACTAATAAACTTAACTAAGAAAAATATAAATATAGTGGCTAAAGGAACAACAGAAATCGAAAATTAAGTGGCTGAAGGAAGGGGATTGTAACACGAAATTTTTCCATTCGCTACTCAGTCAGAGGAGGAGTAGGTCAAGGATCGAGAAGCTGGAATTGGAGGACGGGAATCTCTGTACGGACAGCGAGCTTATTAAGGATCAGTTGATTGAATTCTATCGCAAGTTGTTCTGTAAATCTGGAAATCAGAGTTATGGCATAGAAGGTGTGGAGTGGAGCCCAATTAATCGTGACGAAATGCTACAGCTTGAGCAGCCGTTTTCGGAACAAGAAATCAAAAAGGCAGTGTTTGATTGTGACGGATCGAAATCTCCAGGCGCTGATGGTTTTTCACTCGAGGTTTACAAGGAGTGTTGGCATGTGATCAAAAGCGATTTAGTGAAGGTTTTTGATGAGTTTCATGAGAAAGGTATTATTAACGGAGTGACAAACGAAACTTATATTTGTTTGATTCCAAAAAAGAAAGATTCTTGTCGAATCAAGGATTTCAGACCTATCAGCTTAGTAACAAGTTTGTACAAGATAATGGCCAAAGTGCTGGCTCTGCGTCTGAAGAAAGTGATGAACACAACTATAGCAGATTCACAAAGAGCTTTCATCGAAGGACGCCAGATCCTCGACTGCTGCCTCACAGCAAATGAGATGGTAGAAGAATTCAGATTGAAGAAGAAGAAAGGGTGGGTTTTTAAGGCAGATTTCGAGAAAGCATACGACAATGTGGATTGGCAATTTTTAGATTTTGTGCTCATGAAGAAGGGATTTGGTGATAGATGGAGAAAATGGATTAAGGGCTGCCTCAACAATGTTAAATACTCGATCATGATTAATGGCAGGTCTTGTGGCAAAATAAGAGGAGAAAAAGGTCTAAGGCGGGGTGATTCTTTATCTCCTTTTCTTTTTAACCTGGTGGCTGACGTTATGGCAAGATTGATGGACAAGAAAAAGTCAATGAACCTTATTCAGGGATGGGAAGTAGGTAGAGAGGGGATCGAGGTTTCACACATACAATTTGCTGACGACTCACTATTTTTTGTGAAGGACGAAGGACATTTGAGATTTCTGAAGGACATGCTGCTATCATTTTGTGACATGTCGGGTTTAAAAATAAACTTAGAGAAGAGTGCTTTGTTGAGCATTAACTACGAGGCTGAAGTAGAAATGGACATGGCAACTGAGTTTGGTTGTGGGTTGGAGTCTTGGCCCATTCAATACCTCGGGGTTCCTTTGGGAGGAAATCCAGTCAAAGTCTCCTTTTGGGAACCAGTAATGTTTAAATTGACAAAAAAACTAGCAAGTTGGAAGAAAGCTTTCCTATCGAGGGGAGGAAGACTTACGTTGATATCGGCAGTTATGAATGTCATACCGTTGTATTACTTGTCGCTATTTAGAATCCCAAGAAAGGTAGTTGAGTTCATGGAGAAGCTAATGAGGGATTTTTTGTGGGATGGACCGGACGGAGACAAACACAACCACTTGATAGCATGGGATAAGATTAACATCCCGAAAAACAGAGGTGGTTTGGGAATTGGAAACATTCACTTGAGGAATAAAGCTTTGTTGGGTAAATGGTGGTGGCGTTTTTCAAAGGAAGAGAATTCACTGTGGAAGAGAATCGTAGTCAGCAAATACGGGTTGCAAGCAGTGTTCGAAAACTCGGGCTAGGCGGCCGCCTAGGCGCCGGGTGGCCGCACCGAAAACATGCTAATCGAGTCGGCCTAGGCGGCCTTGGCGCCTAGGCGGTCCTAGGCGGCCCTAGGCGGTCCTAGGCGGGGCTAGGCGGAAATAGGGTAGGATTTTCAGATTTTTTTTTTAATTTGGGCTTTTAAATTCAAAACCCAAATTACAAAAAAAAAACTGAAATGTAATTTTTTTGTTGGGCTTAAAGTTTTATAAGCCCTAAACTGATGTACGACAAGAAAATTGATTCGTTGGCTTGCCCTAGATCAAAATTCATCTTTCATTGTCTGCATGATTGAGTAACCAGAGCATCTCCCAAATTATAAGGCTGAAGAATCAAAGCGAATGAAGAAGCCCACATTTTGAGTGCCATATTTGAAGAAAAAATTGGTGTTTGCTCTTTCTTCAAATGCTGAACTCATTTTAAATTTGATATTATTGTCTTGGAGTTATAATATTTCATTTATTAAGTTGAAACCGTGGAATCCGCCTAGTGCCGCCTAGTCCTCGCCTAGGCGCTGGTCTGGCGCCCGACTAGCGCCTAGCGAATTTTAGAACCATGGTTGCAAGAAAATGGTTGGGACGCGGGGCTGGCAAGGAATAACACCTTTCGGAGTCCTTGGAAGTTCATCTCTAGGATTTATCCGGCTTTTATCCAATCTTTGAGGTTAGTGGTCAAGGGGAGAGATAGAATTAGATTTTGGGAGGACTGTTGGGTAGGGCATTCAGCTTTTAAATTCCGTTTTCCTTTGCTTTTTCAGATTTCTAGATCTCACAATAATCCAATATCTCATTTTATTTCTTTAAATCCAGCCTCTTCGTCCAGTTCATTATCTTGGGATCTCCACTTCCGTCGGGATCTTAGGGACGAGGAAATTAGTGACTTAATAATTTTATTGGATATCTTGGGCAGGATTATTATTTCAGAGAGGGGAGAGGACGTCAGGCTTTGGAAGTGGGATGCTTCGGGAGAGTTTTCAGTGATATCTTTCTTTGATTCTTTCTTTCCAGAAGCTCTGTTCCCAAAATTCGATCTGTTTCGAACCATTTGGAAAGCGCCAATTCCTTCTAAGGTAAAGGTATTCTCATGGACAGCAGTGTTGGGTAGGTTGCCGACTTGTGATTTGATCCAAAAGAGGTCTCCGAAATGTCTTTTAAATCCTAATTGGTGTGTGCTGTGCAAGAAAGGGGGAGAGAGTATAGATCATCTACTGGTGCATTGTCCATTCACGAGTACCTTATGGTGGTCAGTGCTAAAGGATCTGGGATTGTTGTGGGTGACTTCAAAGACAACGAAGGATTTGTACGCAGCAGATTTGGGATGTTCATTGGGCAAAAGAGGGAAAACTCTATGGGAACTTACAATACATTGTGTTTGTTGGAATGTATGGCTGGAAAGAAATCGAAGAATCTTCGAAGACGTAGAAGACTCGATTGAAGAGATTTGGGATAAGATCAAACTGAGAGTAGCAGTGTGGTTACATAGTTTAAATGATTTCCAAGCTTTTGCGATTTCAGATTTGTATAGGGGTTGGAGTCTGGTTTTGAATTAGCATAATCTTCATATTAGACCCCTAGACTAACTCGTGGACCTCTGGTCCACATTTGTATGTAACTTTTAACATTTTTACCTATTAATAACATGACATTTGTTTCTGATCAAAAAAAAAAAAGTTGTCGTAATATCATCGTCCTCCAAATACAGTGATGCATTCAATCTACCAAATGATAGGTATGTCATATTAGTAGACATTGCTAAGTAAGGAGACTATGAACAGAAAATTACTCAACCTTTTCTGGAAATACAGAATTGTATTTGGATATAGCATACAATGCATTAGTTCCCCTTGGTTTTTTTGCATGCACAGATTCTTTTTTTTCTGAGGAAACTTCTGCAGAAGGCTGAGAACTGGCGTCAGACAGATCCTTCTCCTTAAGCAGCAGATCCTCACATAGATTTATGCGGACTTCTCCACAGGTAGTATCCAAATTTTTAACAACTACACCTGCTTCCCTGCATCAACAGTTATAAAGCTCATTAAACACCTTCACAAACCACTTCATATTGAGATTTAGAGAAATCATTGGGGATGAATGGAGCACCACGGTAATAATATTTTTATCTCACTAACTGAGCAATCCATGGCTTAATAAATATCTGCAAACCGGTTATTTTGAAGTAGAAATTCCTAAAAAAATAAAAGCCTAAGAAATAATTTCCATTTTCCATTACATAAGCTTCTAAGCCAACAATTTCTGAAAACCAATATTTCCATCATATATCTAATTTCATAAAAAACTAAAGAAAATTAATGGAGAGCAGAAATGAACTAAGACTTACCTATTATGGCCAAACTCACACAAGAGAGAGAATTCTTCACAGCTAAAAGGAGGACAGGTGTTGTCTATAAACTGGTTAGTGGTGATGGATCCATCAGAGATTATTGACTGATTGGATGTCACTCGTGATTGGCTTAAGTGAACATTAATGGGAACAAGCTGCAGCTTTACAAACAAGCCTCCCTCTGTTCCACCATCTTTAGATATGTCTACCCTCAGTTCTTTGACATCCAAGGAAGCTTTAGATGTCTGAGGCATTAAAATACAGAATTCAATATCAACTTACAATGTAAAGATCCTTGAAATGTGTTTTAGTATATATCATGATAATAATGGAGATCCTGATCGTGAGAAGAAAAAAAGTGAATTAAGTTGTAAATGATCTATGAGTGTAATAAAATTTGGAAGCTTTTCCCTTGAGTACATAACACCACACTTTATTTCTTCTTCATTTTTCTGAAATGGGAACTTAATAGATATAACTATCCCCCTTTTCCCTAGTTTTATTCCGTGCCTGCAATAATAGAGATATAAGTTATGGAAAACTGTAATATATCGATAGAAACTTAGTTTCTTTCTCCTCCATTCTTCGTCTGTCTTAGTTGTATCCATCATAAATTTAGTGCTATGGGCTATGGCCATATGACCTCGTCATAACTACCCATTTCATTCCCATGTCTCTAATTTTAGGGGTTCATAACATATCACCAATCAAATCAAAATTATATCAAGTAATTCAATAAAAAATCTATTGTCTGTCTGCAATAATTTTGTAACCTAAATACATGGTCCTCACAGCCTCTGTATGATTGGAGATAATGTTCAAGGGGAAATTTTTTGGCTGTATTTAAACGGTTTTGGACTTTCAAATTGTTGTGCTTCTTCATATCTAGTTTTCCTGTGAAAGGCTAAATCAAAGGCTTAGTTCTATGATTCCTTTTGGTGAATTCAAGCTTATGTTTTGTAGGAGGTTAATGCAAGAATATTGTCATTGCTAAGTGACTTAAAAGTAAACTTCACTGTGTTATACCTTGAAAAAAAAAAAGTAAAATTTCAATTTGTGCTGCAGCAGTGAGTTCTCACTCAGGAGCTACCGCACATTAATCTATTGACTTTTTTTCTTAAATAACCGCAACTTTATTATTCTTTCCTTCGGTAATTATTTGCCTATAATTTCCCTTTTTTGTGTTCCTACATTGTTTATATAAGATTTTTTTTTTTTGATAAAAAACTATAATATTATTAATAATGTAAAATGATTTGAATACAAACAGTGAACCAGTGGTCCACAAAAGCGTGCTAGTGCCCAACACCAACAAAGTAAGCTATCATTCTAAATCAGAGCTAAACTCCAATCCCTATATAAGATTATCAACAATAAAGGTTGTGATCACTTCATTTGATTACATGTTCTTGCAGATTTATTGTGGCTATCTCTTACAAATCTAAAAGGCATGGATGCGCGGATAAAAGTTTTGCAGCAGTCAACCAACAGACCTCTTTTCATTACAATTATTTATTTAAAACATATAGATATAATTAAATGTAGACAAAAACGCAAATAACTTTCCTATGTCTTCAAATAAGAATTGAACGAGAAATATGTAGCGATATAGGACTAAAGAGGCCAGGAAGAATCGTGGACGTTAACAAGTTCATGTACCTTTAGAACCAAGTCAGTCACAGAAATTGACAAGAATCTTGCCATGTTAGCCACAACCATCCACTTTCCTCTGCCTGCACTTCTAGGTTTTTTTGATCTAGATTTCTGTGTGCTTTTCTTTGAAGACCTTATAACAACTTCTAGATCACATATTAACACCTGCAATTTTGGATCCCTGGAAATAAAACCAACTCCTAGTTTGACCAAAGACTGCCGCAAACTTAGCCTGATTTCTCCTACAGATATGGATTCAATAGCACCCTGTAATCATCAGACCCGTCAGAACATGCAAATAAATTTCAATAATGAACTGCTGCAGTACGAATGAACATTTAATAAAAATGTTTTCATCAAAACAGAAAATCAATAAAATTACCAATGTGACAAATATCGTTTCATCAGTGGCAACTGATATTACATGATCCAACCGATTGCACGAACTCTACGAAGTAGAGACCACTTAAAATGCTTTTCACATTTTCAACTACATGAGCAACACAAAACCAGGAAAAATCCAAAGTTCTCCTCACATAACATTTTTTTCTAAGTTTAAGTGTCCACAAATACTTCGTACATTTAGAGGAGTCAATGCAGCTTTCAATAATACGATTGAATGAATCTTTATTTAGAGATATGTTAGAGAAAGTAATTAAAATAAAAAAATACCTTGTTGAACTTCACAACAACATCTCTCAAACATTTCCATCCACCAACACGAAATCCAACTGATGCTCCCATGACTCGGCTGAGGACCCATGCCAGCAACCTGGAAGCAAACCTGAAACAAGATGCATCACCCAAAGTCAAATGATAGTAAAGCAATCCTTCATTGGCAGACAAACTTGAATATCATGTAGCACATCGAAATAATTAATGAAGAATTGGCATGAATAGTTATAAAATAATTAAATTGTGTTACAAGTAGCAACAAGCCCCTGCACATAGAAAGAACAAAGTCAAAGACACGGAGAACTCATAGACAACGCGTGTTTTGTACAACAAGCAGACATCAGCACACGAGAAGGAAAATAGAACAGTTAGCAACTATTATGTTGCATCACTTCAATATTTAATGCCTATGCAGAGATGGGTCGATAAGCAAGAAATAGCAATGTCACACAAACATAATCAGTCTCTTTCATGTGAAAATTATGATGAACTCAAAAGAAGATTCATGTAGACATCTAGGTTGTGCAAGCTTGCCTTCAATGCAAATTAACTTCCATTATTTTATGCCACCCTCACAGTTTTTCTATCCATCCACCACCAAAAAGCTAAATGTTTTGCAAGAGAAATTTTTTACAACTATTTTTGTGAATGATAAGTTATAATGTATTTAAGTTTGTTCCGAATAAATTTATCTGAATGCCCTGACTTTAGATTTTATCAGTTGTTTAGCACTCCATCACCATACATCGCTGGGTACCATGGTGTAGCAAAGATACCACCACAGTCTATTTTTGAAATCAAACTTGGGAACAGAAAAGTCATCTTACCAATCCATTTCCAACTGTTGGGTAGTAAGATGTGGATGCGTTGACACTCAGTTTGTATTCTGGTGCCCAGAATAAAAACAATGCTAGTTTAAAAGTTCAAGTTGTTGGAAGTATGATGTGCCACGAGGGTCACATTCAAGTACGAACAGCTACATATGGTAAGAACTGAGTATAGTCATCCAGAGGAGGAATCGGCATGGAGGAAGTGGCACGGTCCACCGAAGAACTTCAAATGTCACAAGCAATTTTTTAACAAATTAACGCTTCACTTGGATGCATTATTCACGATAAAACATCTTAACCATCTGATGAGTTATTAAATAAACATTCAGAAGGGCATGATGATCAAAACAAGGAATCAAAATCCCCCCGCAATATTAAACAAAAGGATCACCATTATTAACAAATCAAGAACTCAAGCAAGAGCTATATCGAGCGCATCATAATTTCAACAGAAACACGGGGAAGAGAGTGCACATCACACCACATGCATGAATCCTAAATAAAAACAGGGGCATTACATGAATATAATCCATAGTAAGATGGAAACGATGAGGAATCCAAACAAGAACTTGGCCGGGGAAGCCCCCATTGTAATCCTATCAAAATTTCTCCGATCCGGCACCAATATCTGCTCCACGAGCTGCACGCATTTGGCAAAAAAGCAATTAAAAAACGAATCTTTCGATCAAATTAGATGATTCCATGTAGAGCCCATCACATAAGTGGATGGAGAATCGGGCATTCATTATCCTGGGATATGATCAGACAGAAAGTGAGGAAGAAATGGTCGTAGATGTGAAGGGAGTGTTTGTAGGACAGAGAGAATCGATAATTATAGTAATGGGGGAGATGGGGATGCTTACCCGGCATAATATATATGATTCTTGGTTACAATTTAATTCACACTTTTGGTCCTTGAAATTGAAATAAATAAAATTTCCAGAAATAATATTAAACCTAAATCCAATACATGGATATCTATGTCAATTATATGGTGAAGATTTGCTATTATATTCTCGGATTTTATATTCAAAATAAGAGAGATTTTTGACAAATGAAATTTTCGTATTTTGTTTGTTATGGTGTAAGAATTCCTACAGCATTACTCTTTTTTCAAAAAAAAAAAAAAAAAACATCCTTAACATTGTGATCAAGTTTAAAAGATTTTCTTGTTATTAAAAAGTTAAAAACAAATTAGAAACCATATTATTAGTTTTCTAGTTTATTATTATTCTTTTCTTTTTCTTTTTTCTTTTTTTTGAATCCAACGAAAATACTTTATTGCGCAAAAAAAATATTTCGAGCTACAATATCGCCAATGTGACTCGGTGGACTCGACCGGTTACTTTGATTAGCAAAAAAACAAGATTCTTTTACTAAAGTGTTGGGTCCGAAAATACGATTAATCTTGATTTTGATGATAACAAAATTTGCTATTGTGTTTCTAACATATTTACTAAGTGTGCAGCTCATAGATCACAAATTGGAAGTGTTAAGTTGTTGGAATACAATTTTAGCTCAACTTAGTTTATGTCACAGCTGTTTGTTTTAAACATATCTTATAGCTCGATGATCCAAATGACCATCCGCCAAAAGAGTCTCATAGCCAACGCAAAATTCTACAAGTCGTATCTCATTCCAGGTGGACCAATTCGGATGATATCTAGGCCAAACCATCGTCTCAAGATAGAGTTGGATGAAGTATAGCAGCAAATGGCTTGACGGACCAGCTCTGGTTTAATTGTCATATCTCTCAGCCCCGTTATCCAAATGGAATGATTCAGTATGTGTTGAAAAGATAAGAAAATGATCTACAAATCATATTCACAAGTTGAAGTTTGAATCAGAGCCTAAGTTGCTGTTATATTGAGTGCAATTTGTTGGTTATGTACAAGTTGATGGCAGAACTCAAGTTTATACATAGTATGATATTTTGAGCATATCTCTCTCATACAAACTCAAAGTAGATAGATTATTGATTCCATGAAAAGCTAAGATAAAGGGCTACAACATTTACTTGTATCACTTTGTCCAAAAATCGACGAATCAAGAGATATAATCACTCGATCAAACTATATTCACTCGCCTATTTTGTCCTCGACCGTTTTGGAGCAGGCATGGTATTTCAAGTGTTTTTCTCTCATATGAAATCTAAATTTAGTGTTTCTTGATGCGTTGGAGAACCAAGACAAAGAGATACAACTTTATGTTCATCACTTTTCCCAGAAATCAACGCAACAAGATCTATAACTATAAGCACTCGATTGGTCAACATTCCCTCGACCGTTGGGGTCCTCGACCGGTGAAAAGTCTCCTCGGCTGTTGTTGAGCAGCTCTAGTATTTCGAGCATAAATTTCTCATATAAACTCCTAATTGAGTAATTCTTGATTTCGTTGGAAATCCAAGACAAAGGGCTACAACTTTAATGTTTATTAATTTGCCCAAAAACCAACGTATAAAGAATTGTAAGCACCTGGACAGACAGCATTCACTCACATGTTTTAACTCTCACTCGACCGGTCACCAAGCTTGTCACTTGTTCTCACTCGACCGATCACCAAACTTGTCACCTGCTCTCGTCACTCGACTGCTCCAGATCCAGATCTAGTCAACCGGTCAAAGCTACTGTCCAAAAGCATAAATATGGCCATTGTATTATCAGAAACAATACAAAATCTTTTTCAACGGTCATATTCTTGTGTCTAATGTCCATATCATTCTTGGAGGTTATAAATATAATAAGATGTTAAGGAGAAGAGAGTATGGACAACCAAAAGATTATTCAGCTAAGTTAGAGCTTTTTCACATGACGATGAGGCGTAAAAACATATCCATTCAGCTATATCAAGAGATTGCCCTTGGTGTGAAGAACGCAACAGATCTCTTGAGCTTTCACTGTCAAGTTTTTCACACATCAACTCACTCACACACATTTGTTAGATGATTTGTATAGATTAGTTGAATGAGTGTCTTTGCACAAAGACTTTAAAGAATATGTTATAAGGAATATTGTGGTGTGGAAAGAAAAACAAATTAAGATGTTGTCTCAGATGTTGACAACATTCGACACAACATGCAACAGCTATATTAAAAAGCATGAATAAAATAGCAACAAATAAATAGACACACACGAATGATTAAGTGCAAGTACAAAGTACACATGTAGCACCCGGTATTTTTATACGTAAATTCTCATGCATGATTAGGAAATTAATTATTTAAAATTTAGAAATGTGGGTTAAATGATATTTATGTGTTATTATGTAAATTATGTGCATGGTTTAAAGTTTATTTTAGCATTTAACTAGCAATTATGAATTTTTTAGATTTTTGAGTAAATGATTAATTTTATCGCGTAGACGGGACTGTGGACGGACGAATTATTAGTTTTTCATCCAAAATATTTTATGAGATTTTTAGGAGCCTTAAAATATTATTTTAAGGTATTATTTCATAAAAATTATAGTATTTATTAATATATTTATATATGTGCCCATTTTTACCCAAAATAAGTCATTTTAATGACTTTTAGTAACTTTTAAAAATCCCCTATTATATTATTTCGAGATTTTTATGATATTATCAGATTTAAAATTTTAATTATGAGTTTCAAAATATTATGTTATGGTATATTAAATAATAATTTAATTTTATCCTAAACTACACCCTAAATCTATCCAAAACTCACGCCCTTTTTCCCTAGCCGTCACCCCCATCTCCCAGCCGAGTTCTTCATCCTCCAGAAACCTCCATAGCCGATTTTTTTCAAGGTTTTTTTTTAAAATTAGTTTGAAGATCCGTTCGTCCCGAAGAGCCGTACACGCGATATAGACGTTGTTTCTCGTTTATCTGCAACAAGGCATGTCGAATTCTCTTCTTCAACACCATATAAGTTATATACACGTTTTGTTATGTCAGATTCACCATGTTTTGTACTGCTATCATCGAATTTATGCAAGATTTTGAATGGTATTTTCATAACTCACATTTTGTGGCTTGTCTATGGTGCATCCTCACGTTTTCATAGCATGGGGCGGTTCCGGTCTGCTGGGGGTTGGTTCTTGGGTGCCTTAGGGTCCTTAGGATAGGACTAGATCGGTGGTTAAGGCTAGAATGAGGCTAGGACCGAGCTGCTTCTGTTTGGGGCCAAGGAGAGCGCAGGCTAGGGTTTAAGGGAAGAGGCTTCGGCTGGGGCATGCAGGGTTGGGATCCAGGTAGGGCTGGGGTAGGTTAGGACCTCCCAGACGTGGGCTACGTCTGGGCGGTGGTGCTTCAGCCAGGGGCGGCCGGAGCCGGGCGGCACCAGCCATAGAATGGCTGCAGCTCGCGACCGAGAAGGGGTAGAGGGAGGGGGATCGGGTTTGGGTTTTCTGGCGGGCCGGGTCGAGTCCGTCGGATCATGGGTTAAGTTATATGGGTCCGGGTCCGGGTTATGTTAGTCGGGCTTGGGTATTTTTATTTTTAAGTAATTATTAGTTTAAGTGTATTCTTGGGCCAAAGTAAATATTTGAAATTTTATTGGGCTTTTAATTATTTTTATTAGGCCTTAAAATTAGTTAATTAAGGGAGCCCAATAATTTTCGTGGGCTTGGGAGCCCATGGGAATTATTGGGCCAGTCTGCGAATTTTTGGGCCTGTCAGTGATTACTATTGAACTTGATTAAGCAATTGGGATTAAATATTTTATTTGGGTTCAATTATGTTTAAGTATTTTAATTTAGGCTTTAAATTAAGTTAATGAGCCAGTCTAAAAATTTATGGGCTTAATTTTGAGTGACCAGCAGTCTGGACAATCCCATGAAAAATAACTAAGTCCGGAATATATATTTAATTTATTTTATGCATGAAGTTTATTTTAAGTATAAGTATATTTATTATGAAAATTAATTAAATATATATTACGAACATATTTTAAGTGCATGCAAACATAAAATATTTTATGATGTGTTAATGATTGAGAATTGAGCATGAAAAATATTTTTGATGGAAATTGAAGTGATGTGACAGCACAGAGGTGGTTTATCACAAGCATAGAGGTAGTTTACTACCAGCACTGAGGTAATTTACCACCAACATAGAGGTGATTATTCACCGCCACGTACGTTGGTTCTTTAGACTGATCAGTCGGCACAGTTATTAGTCACATTCATGGATATGAACATAGACCGTTTATGATGATGACATGCTCAATTATGCTATGTATGATTAGTTATGATTTATGTATGGACTGATGATGATAGATGTTTATGATGCATTATTTTTAAGATCATGCATGCATGTTCATGTAAGTTATATGTATTAGTATGATTATGTGCTTGTGTGATTTTTAAAGCTTGTTATTATGAGATAAAACATGTTGGGCCTCTAAACTCACTACGCTTATATGGTGCAGGTGAGTATGATGATAGCACACTAGCTCCGACCGACGGTGAGGGTCTATGAGTTCACTGCAGACGGCGCCCGTGACCGATGCTATTAGTACTTTTATATCATGATAGATTTTAACAGTGTTTTTAAACAAATTTCGCATTTACACATTTTTTGTGGTTGAAAATTATTATTTTTATTATGTATGTATGGTTTACGGATTTTGAGTTGAGATATTATTTTATTATTGCATGATTCGAGAATTTTATTAAATATTTGAACATCATTTATATTAGTTTTTATTAAAAGTTTAATTTTAGTTTTTATACATATATGTATGCGCATATATGTATTATTTGTATTTTTATTAATTATTATTATTTTTTAAAAAAAAAATTTCTAGCATTTTATCAGATCGAGTCGTTTCATTTGGTATCAGAGCACGGTCCTTGGAGGGTGACTAGTCTGCTACGTGAAGCTCAGAAGCCACACTACCCATATGCAAGTTTTAAGCGCTTTAAATATGTTTTATTAGGAGCATGTGTTCATGATTTAAGGTTTTATGTTATGAAAGTTTTAAAATACTTAGTTATGCATTGCGATTTACGTAAAGAATAAGTGGTGATGCATTATGCCTCGGAGAAGAGTAGTTCATAGGTGTGAAATTGGGTAATTTAAGTTTTGGGTGCATCTGCTTGGAAATCTTTTGCGTTCAGAGAGGATTCTGGTTAGAAATAACTCTACCTTTGCGTTGCTAGAATCTGGAGCTACGCATTTGTTTATCTCAAAGGAGTTTATCATGCGGGTAGGTATCACACCCGAGATTGCTACCACAGGTTATGTTATCACTGTTCCATCTGGAAGGATTCTCACTACTAAGAGTGTCATCAGAGGCCTGTAATATGAGTTGCAGGGGCATACAATCAAGGTCGATCTAGTTGTATTGCCTATGACAGACTTTGATCTCATATTGGGCATGGACTGGCTGACAGTCAATGGAGCTTCGGTTGATTTTTGGCGGAGGACAGTATCAGTGAAACCTTATGAGGGTGACCTGTTTATTTTCTTTGCGTCCCACAGCAGTAATGCTTCGCATATCATCTCTTTTGTGCGTGCGAGAAAATTATTGCAACGAGGTTGCCAGAGGTTTCTTGACAGTGTTGTTACAGCGTCAGAACCGGCTAGCAGATCCTTATCAGATATAGAGGTTGTTCGTGACTTTTCGGATGTATTTCCGGATGATGTTGCAGGGATTCCACCAGAGAGAGAGGTGGAGTTCAATATTGAGTTGATATCTGATATTGTACCTATCTCTAAGGCACCGTACCGACTTGCTCCTACCGATATGAAAGAGTTGAAGGAGCAGATTCAGGAGTTATTGGAGAAAGGCTTTATTCGCCCTATCTTTTCTCCTTGGGGAGCGCCAGTATTATTTGTGAAGAAAAAGGATGGTAGCATGAGATTGTGTATTGACTACCGAGAGCTCAACAAGGTTACAATAAAGAATAAGTACCCACTGCCGAGGATAGAGGACTTATTTGATCAGTTGCATGGAGCTTCGGTTTTCTCAAAGATCGATCTGCGATTTGGATATCATCAGTTGCGTATCAGAGATGCAGATGTGTCCAAGACTGCCTTTCGGACACGTTATGGGCATTATGAGTTTCTAGTGATGCCTTTTGGGTCCAGCGGTTTTCAAGGATCTCATGAACCGGGTATTTCAGCCGTATCTCAATCAGTTCATCATAGTATTTATTGATGACATATTGATCTACTCCAGAAGCATTGAGGAGCATAGACAGCACTTGTAGACATCTTTGCAGACTCTGAGAGAGCATCGATTGTATGCAAAGTTCAGCAAGTGTGAGTTTTGGCTTGAGAAAGTGGCATTTCTTGGTCATGTTATTTCTAGAGATGGGATAGCAGTGGATCAGTCTAAGGTTAAGGCAGTGCAAAACTGGGGGATTCCGAAGAATTCATCAGAGATTCGCAGTTTCTTGGGTTTAGCCGGATACTACATGAAGTTTATCAAGGGTTTTTTTTCTATTGCAATGCCCTTGACACTCTTAACCAAGAAGAATGCGAAGTTTGTGTGGAGTCCTGATTGTCAGAGGAGCTTCGATCAGTTGAAGGAGGCACTCGCTTCTGCACCAATGTTAGCGATGTTCGTCGCACACTAGGAGTTGGTGGTGTACACCGATGCGTCTAAGTTGGGTTTAGGCACCGTACTTATGCATTGTGACAGAGTGATTGCTTATGCGTCGAGACAGCTGAAGATTCATGAGCAGAATTATCCGACGCATGATCTGGAGCTTGCATCAGTTGTGTTTGCGTTGAAAATTTGGAGGCACTATCTGTATGGCAAGAAGTGTAAGATTTTTACCGATCACAAGAGTTTCAAGTACTTCTTCACCCAGAAGGAGTTAAACATGAGGCAACGCATATGGTTAGAGCTCGTGAAGGATTATGATTGTGACATTAGCTACCATCCGGGTAAGGCTAATGTAGTGGTCGATGCTTTGAGTCGGAAGACATCAGTAGTATCTTGTTTATCGGTGCAGTTGCCACTTCAGATAGAGATTCAAAGGTTTGAGCTAGAGGTTTACTGGCGGGCACGCACCGAGTTTATCAGCATTGACAATGCAGCCGACTCTTCGAGATCGAATCAGAGATAGACAACCTGCTGATGAGCAGTTACAGCGGATGAGGCAGAAGGATGAGGCTAAGGGCAATCTTCTTTATACTGTCGTAGATGGTATTTTTCAGTACCGAGGTCGGATGTGGGTACCGAACATCGATCAGTTGAGGACAGAGATCCTGACAGAGGCTCACACATCTCCGTACTCCATTCATCCCGAAAGTACAAAGATGTACTGAGATTTGCAGTCTTTGTATTGATTGCCTGGAATGAAGAGAGACATTGGACGATTTGTATCAGAGTGTTCAACTTGTCAGCAAGTCAAAGCAGAGCATCAGCGTCCAACAGGTTTGCTTAGGCCTCTCCCCATTCCGGAATGGAAGTGGGAGAACATCACGATAGATTTTGTGGTAGGTCTTCCGAGGAGTGCCAGAGGTTGTACAGAGATTTGGGTGATTGTAGATCGACTCACAAAATCAGCTCATTTTCTACCGGTGAGAACTACTTTCCCTTTGACTCAGTATGCAAAGCTTTATATCAGAGCAATTTTTAGACTGCATGGCATACCTGTGTCTATTGTGTCAAACAAAGATCCAAGGTTCACGTCTGCATTTTTGAAGAGTCTACACACATCATTGGGGACTAGGCTACTGTTCAGCACCGCTTTTTATCCCCAGACAGATGGTCAGTCTGAGAGGGTGATTCAGGTCCTTGAGGATTTATTGAGGGCTTGTGTCATTGGTTTCCAGTGCTCTTGGGAAACAGAGATTACCGCTAGTGGAGTTCACCTATAACAACAGTTATTAGGCGTCTATAGGTATGACTCCTTATGCGGCTCTTTAAGGGAGGAGATGCAGATCTCCCGTACACTGGGATGAGGTCGGAGAGAGAGTTCTGCTTGGATCCGAGATAGTGCAACAGACTGCAGATGTTGTGACTCAGATTCGTGATCGTATGAGGACTACTCATAGTCGTCAAAAGAGTTATGCTGACACACGACGACAGGATCTTAATTTCGCTGTTGGTGATCATGTGTTTCTGAAAGTGTCACCTATGAAGGGTGTGATGCGCTTTGGTCGGAGAGGCAAGCTCAATCCGAGATACATTGGGTCATTCGAGATTTTGGAGAGGGTTGGCACGTTGGCCTACCATTTGGCGCTATCACCAGAGCTTGCGGCAGTGCACAACGTGTTCCATGTGTCCATGCTTCGGAGATACATCTCGAATCCGTTGCATGTCCTTGATTACGAGCCTCTAAAGTTGACGCTAGATCTAGCTTTCGAGGAGAGACCAGTGCGGATTTTGGCTAGGGAGGAGCGGAGGCTTAGAACACGGGTCATACCAATGGTCAAGGTCCAGTGGCTGAGTCATTTTGAGGAGGAAGCTACTTGGGAGACCGAGGCCGACATGAGGACTTGCTATCCGGAGTTGTTTGGGTAAGTACCTTAAATTTCGTGGAAGAAATTTATTTTAAGGGGGGAGAATTTTAACACGCGGTATTTTTATACGTAAATTCGCATGCATGATTAGGAAAGTAATTATTTAAAATTTAGAAATGTGGGTTAAATGATATTTATGTGTTATTATGTGAATTATGTGCATGATTTAATGTTTATTTTAGCATTTAACCAGCAATTATGAAATTTTTAGAATTTTGAGTAAATGATTAATTTTATCACGTAGACGGGACCGTGGACGGACGAATTATTAGTTTTTCATTCAAAATATTTTATGAGATTTTTAGGAGCCTTAAAATATTATTTTAAGGTATTATTTCATAAAAATTATAGTATTTATTAATATATTTAAATATGTGCCCATTTTTACCCAAAATAAGTCATTTTAATGACTTTTAGTAACTTTTAAAAATCCCCTACTATATTATTTCGGGATTTTCATGATATTATCAGATTTAAAATTTTAATTATGAGTTTCAAAATATTATGTTATGGTATATTAAATAATAATTTAATTTTATCCTAAACTACACCCTAAATCTACCCAAAACTTACGCCCATTTTCCTAACCGTCACCCCCATCTCCCAGCCGAGTTCTTCATCCTCCAGAAACCTCCATAGGCGATTTTTTCAAGGTTTTTTTTAAAATTAGTTTGGAGATCCGTTCGTCTCGGAGAGCCGTACATGCGATATAGGCGTTGTTTCTCGTTTATCTTCTACAAGGCATGTCGAATTCTCTTCTTTAACACCATATAAGCTATATACACGTTTTTTTTATGTCAGATTCACCATGTTTTGTACTGCTATCATCGAATTTATGCAAGATCTTGATTTGTATTTTCATAACTCACGTTTTGTGGCTTGTCTATGGTGCATCCTCACGTTTTCATAGCATGGGGCGGTTCCGGTCTGCTGGGGGCTGGCTCGTGGTTGCCTTAGGGTCCTTAGGGGAGGACTAGATCGGTGTTTAAGGATAGAATGAGGCTTGGACCAAGCTGCTTCTGTTTGGGGCCAAGGAGAGCGTAGGTTAGGGTTTAAGGGAAGAGGCTTCGGCTGGGGCATGCAGGGCTGGGATCCAGGCGGGGCTGGGGTAGGTTAGGACCGCCCAAACGTGGGCTACGTCTGGGCGATGGTGCTCCGGCCAGGGGTGGCTGGATCCGGGCTCGTGGCCGAGAAGGGGTAGAGGGAGGGGGATCAGGTTTGGGTTTTCTGGCGGGCCGGTCGGGTCTAAGGGTCTGGGTTGGGTCCATCGGGTCATGGGTTAAGTTAGATGGGTCCGGGTCCGGGTTATGTGAGTCGGGCTCGGGTATTTTTATTTTTAAGTAATTATTAGTTTAAGTGTATTCTTGGGCCAAAGTAAATATTTGAAATTTTATTGGGCTTTTTTGTAAATCGTTTTACAAAACCCTAATACTAGTGAGTGACATTAAAAATCAATTTTCTCTAAACAAGTGAGAAAATAAATAATAAAAACAACTCCCTTAAAAATCTACTTAAAGCATAATAATAAAACAAAGAAGGAGTTGGCCCTAGATGCCAAAAACGAGAGCAACAAGTCTTCGACCAATCTTCAAATGCTCTCAAATCTTCAAGATGGCATCTACGAACAATAAATTCAGCAACAACGGCTGTAAAACGAGCGTCCAATATTATTCTCAGATCTTTCAATTGTACGCTCAAGCTCTCTCTCTAAAATCTACACGCTAAGCATTCAGATCTCTTTTTAATAAACGTGAAAGCTCTTCATTCTAACTCCCTTGATTTTGTTGTCTTATGTCAAAAATTGAATCTGAAAAATAAGAAAACAAAATTAAATTAGGAGATAAATATATATTATGATAAGTTCATAATATCTCTTATCAAAATATTTAAGTGAATAAAATATAGGAATATTTAATTCTATAAAATAATTCATATTTTAAAATATCTCAACGATAATCTAAACTTCAAGTTCAAGAAAACTTCAAGTCCAAGAAAGGAAAAAGACTTAAATAAATTTTTTAAAAACTTAGGCAAGATTTTAAGAAATAAATATTCCTTTCATATGTAATCTTTTGTATCCAGTTGTGAGATTTGTAGTCCCAACTAGGAATGAGAAAGTCTAGGAGTTCAGACTTAGGTGGTGGGATAAGTTCTAATGTTGGAGTGAGTGTATTACAAGATGTTGTAATAGCCAAAATCTTCTAGTGTGTACTTCCAATGGGAATAAGGGGTGACGTAGGAGCGGTTGACTCTCCGACACCCATAAATAAATTTATGTCTCTTTACTTTATCGCATTTACTTATTGTTGATGTGTTTGCATGGTTTGTTCAAGCATTTTATGTGTTCTTTAAAATACCAAAATATTGCATACAAAATGTTTGATAAAATACTTCAACCAAAATGTTTTTACTATCTCAACTTGCAATATTTTCAAACGACTTCTCAAACGCTTATTCCTTTTTTAGAGGGATTATTTCAAGTGTTTTTTTTTTAGATTTTGTAACCAAACTCGATATAATTTCTCGGTGTTCGGTTCATTTTCGAACATTTCAAGAACGAGCTATTGTAGCTCCAAAATATTTTTTTAAGTGTGTGTTCAGCCTCCTCTACAGACGCATCTGATCCCCAACATAGAGCATGAGCAAGCCCGTTGGCTAATCGATTTACATAAACAATAAAAAACGATGGTTCTTGTTGCAATATTCTTTGACAGTCTTCGATTATGGAGTCAAATTTCGATTTATCGTTCTTAGAAGAGTTTAGGGCCCTCGCAACTATCTGTGCATCCATTCAAATATCACGCAGTTGAAGTTCATACTACGTATCCATGAGATAGCTTCACGCAGCCCCTAAATTTAATTGTTTCCACATTCCAATTAGAATTATATATTTCTTGTAAACAAGAATTAATAATTTTTAAAATTCATAATATATTACTTTCAATCTGGTTGAAATTTTATCGTTTCATTTGAAATAATTTTTCGATATATAATTCAATTTAAAAATTCAGTATTTAATATATAAAAACTTAATGAAACATAATTTATTGAATTATGATATGGGCTACAATGGAGTTTGACCAAATTAAGTACTCATCATGTAACTTGATGGATCCAATCCAGGTTGACTTGTTAGGCCTAACAAAAAATATATGATTTTAAATGCACAATAAAATAATTTAAAAAACCAAAAAATTACTTTTCAGTTTAATATTAATAGTATTTAGGAAAATATATATTACCGCAAGTTTAAATCAAGGGCAAATTATTTTAAAATCCCCAAACCCAAATATTTCTTTCTCTTAACTCCCTACACTCAAATTTCTTTGTTTCAACTCCCTAGTGGTCCCCAAATTTGTCTTAACAAAGTGTTTAGCATTTAATCCTTTGTACGTGGTATTGTTTTATCTATCGAACCAATTCAGGAAAAGCAGAACTATCGGTTACGCAAGGTTTCCAGTCGATATACTCTGGATTAGGGTCCAATATGCTTCAGTAAGATGAATTAAATTTAAAAACCTCTTTGACCATAGTGTCGTCGGGTCATACCTGCCGAGTTTTACGAAGTGCTCCTCACACTCCAACCATGCAGTCGCAACAGATGGTTTCTGCACAAGCTCCTTCAAAGACACCCAGCACAACCTTAATTCGTTTTATACCTTAAGACGTATGGTATATGAATTTAATTATAAAATATGAGCATGAAAGAACAAGAAACTTTAGAAAAATTATTCAGACATAATATTATTACATAAATCAACTCCTTTGAAGAGGAGAAGACAACTTGTTTAGCTACTCATAGTAGCTTTGTTCTTGAAATACATAAAAAGAAAACTTATTACAATCTTTAGAAAGAGAAATATTACAACAATTTATTTGTAAGAAAACTGAAGGGAATGATCGATGTCTTCAGCTTCCTTAAACGCTTGTATTTATAGCTGAGGTTCCACTCGTTTCACCGAGAAACTTCAGGGAATCTTACAGTTGTCTTGTCCTTCTCTGCCATTATTAATGGCATCTTTAGCTAGTGGATGAGTCACCTGTTATCCACCTTGTCCAATTATGCCATTATTGATGGCATCATTTGTTTGTGGAGGAGTCACATGTCGTCCTTTTTCTTTTGGCTCTATCCTCCTCACATGCCTTCTTTATTGTTATCGGGGAATCTTCTTCTTTTGCAGTGGTCCCCTGAAAAAACGCATCTTTGGTGGTCCCTGTCCACCTTTGCTTGTTTTGGAAAATTCTTTTCGATCCGTTCGGGGTCTGAAGATTTTTTCGAATTTTGGCTCCTTCTGGTTTGGACACTCTGGGCATATATTCTCTGACCATCTTCTGATATGAGCCATGTTACAAAATTTTTGGCGAGTCTCTTTGGGAGGCAGCTTGTTGTTCCACAAAAAGTTCTTCTTCTTTTCGAAGAGTTCTTCCGCAAAAGCCGTAGTTTTTCCTGTCATTGTGTTTAACAGGAATGATCTGTTCACAGAATTCTGATAAAATTTGAACGAAAACTTGACCTTGTCCATCTCGGTGAGACAAACCCAAATACCACATGCCCTTCTGGTTGAAATTTTATTTTCTCCAAAAGTGGACACTAATGATATTTCTTCAGATATAGGATCCTTGATGAATCTTTGATTATTCATGTCAGGTCTCCTTAGCTTGATGAAATGAAAGTGCTCGTGTGATCCTTTCCCTGTTGGTTCTGGAGCTGCACTAAAAAAGTATAATTCGAGCACATCTCCTCTGGAAAAATGGTCGTTATTTGCCCATGTTTCTTGGACTGCTTTCTGAATCCATTTTGGTAGCTGTGATATCTCCTGGAAGCTTGGTGAAGTTGTATAAACTGAGGCTAAAGCTCCAAATTCATACCATAGCTTTACATCCTTAGGGTTGACATTATTTTTTAGCCAAACCCTTGGATATATCCCTGCAACATCAACCCTGCAAGTGTTAGGGTTAATTTCACTTCTTGTACTTAATTTCAACCACCTCTGTTGATAGACCTGAAATGGAGAAATGATAGCTGGGTTAGTATCAATCTTAGAATTGCCTTTGTCTGTGTTGGGCCTAAGATTGATCTCTTCCTCTTTTACCCCAGAGGCGGAGGGTTGACTTGATGAGTTATCCTCATCAATTGTTGCTTCATCCAGATCATCAAAGGCTGATGATAGATTAGCACTTGTTTCTTTATTTTTAGATTCCTCAACATCTTGTTTCACAAACGGTGGTTGAATTTCTTGTTCTTGTAAAACCAATGGTTTTAGCATTTCTTGTTTATAAGAAACCAATTATTTCTCTATAGCCTTCACAATTGGCCCTTGAATAGCAGCCCTGTAGTAACCCTTACCTAGATCACCTACTAAACAGAACTTAGGCATGCAATTAACTTAATTAAATGGATATCAGAATAAAACTGCGGAAACTATAAACAATATACAATCCCAAGGAAAGGAATCTGTAAATACCCAAATATTATACAACCAGATCGAACAGCTGAATCAAGCTAATAACAACAAAATAAAAACCTAGGCGAAACTCCAGCTGACCAACCACTGCCTAGCCCCTCTTGGATCCACCCGCCTCATCCAAACGCAAACCTGCCCCATGGAATAGGGTATCCAGAAACACAGAATACGAGACGTGAGCATAAAATGCTCAGTACGAGAGTATGAGTATACATGCATGCAAAGTGAACTCCCTATAAACTCGAGGTCAAGGATCAGATAACAGAGACAGATCGGGCCCTGGTATGTAGCACACTGTGCCATCGCTTCAGGAGGTGGCTCCCATGCCATAATACCAGTGGATATGCCGGACCCAAATCGATGGAAGTCCAACCACTAACAGGATAGGGAAAAACCCTACTAACAGACATCTCGAAGGAGATAGCTCAGTATGCAAATGAATGCAGCATAACTCAATGACATATAAACCATGCAGTCACATAATACATGCATACTCAGTCAGGATATCTCGAACAGTACTTTCGTACCTCAAATCAGTGCAAGCTCTACCAACTCTAGGTCCACGCCTATAGTCTGCTCTACACTGCCAAATGATACTACTATCATTATAGCGCTCTAAAAGCCTTAACTAAGCTAAAGCATACTCCTAAATATTTTTAGGAAGCAAAAGCTATACCTTCGTCCGTCGTTAGCCCTTTGCTTTCGAGTGCCTCAAAACTAGGCCACAGCTCCGCTACGACGCCTGGATCGCTATGCCACTTCCGGATTCTCGATGGGATGCCTAGAATTCCCTAGATCTGAGTTAGAAGGCTAAGTAATCGAGAGAGAAGAGGTGATTGGTGCGTCTAAATCTGAAACTCGGCCCTCCTATTCATAGACGGAGTTCGGATCGTCCGAACTGGACTTCGGAGCGTCCGAACACGATTGGACCGTCCGATCTCGACTTCGGGTTGTTCGAACCCAATAATATGTCATTGCTTACATCAGCACAATGACATCATCCATGACGACTGTCGGCAGCACGTTCGGAGAGTCCGAACCACTCTTCAGATCGTCCGAACCCTGACTTCGGACCGTCCGAACCTTGACTTCGGAGCCTCCGAACTCGATGACCCTCAAACCATTTTCAAGTGTTCTGAATCCAATTCCGGACTCCGTTAATCCATTAAGAGTTCCCTTAATCACGTTTACTCTTAACTAGTAGGATTAATGAATTGATTAACACTTAATCACTGATTTCGGGTACGGGCTACTACATTTTCCCCCACTTAAGATGTTTCGTCCTCGAAAACAGATCATAATTACTGAATGTAAAAACGAAATCAGAAAACGTTTACAGAGTTTGCAACTGAATACAACTTAAGAATGAAATAAAAACAACTCAGGATGGTCTTCACGCATCCTGTCTTCAAGCTCCCAAGTAGCTTCTTCAGTGCCTCGGCGCTGCCACTGAACTAAAACCAAAGGAATGACTTTGTTCCGCAAAACCTTATCCTTATAATCCAGGATATGAATAGGTTTCTCAACATAGGTCAAATCCTTGCTCACCTGAACCTCAGACCGCTGCAGAATATGAGACTCATCCGCCACATACCGTCGCAACAGAGATACGTGGAACACGTCATGAATACTGGAAAGATGCGGTGGCAAAGCTAGTCGATAAGCCAAATCGCCAATGCTCTCCAAGATCTCAAATGAACCGATAAACCTGGGAGACAACTTGCCCTTAAGGCCAAATCTGAGAATTCTGCGGAAAGGTGACACTCTCAGAAACACTTTCTCCCCGACATCGAACTGCAAAGGCCTACGCTTGGTGTTAGCATAGCTGGCCTGACGATCCTGTGCAATCTTAATCCGTTTCTTGATCTGATCAACAATGTCTATCGCCTGTTGGATAAACTCCGGTCCCTCAGCCTGTCTCTCCCCTACTTCTTCCCAGAAGAGTGGAGTACGACAACGTCGTCCGTACAACGCCTCAAAAGGTGTCATCCCAATACTAGTATGATAGTTGTTGTTGTACGCGAACTTAATCAATGGCAAATGATCCTGCCAGGCTGAACCAAAATCCATGACGCACGCTCTAAGCATATCCTTTAAAGTACGGATAGTGCGCTCCGACTGACCATCAGTCTCCGGATGATAGGCAGTACTCAAACTGAGAGTAGTACCCATTGCACGCTGAACACTCCCCCAGAATCTAGAAGTAAATCTGGGGTCTCGATCGCTGACAATGCTCACAGGCACTCCATGAAGTCGAACGATCTTCTGAATGTACAACCGAGCCATATGATCCACATTGTACTCCCGGCTATAGGCTATAAAATGGGCTGACTTGGTGAGTCGATCCACCACAACCCAGATAGCATCACAGTTCCTCGGGGATACCGGCAAATGGGTCACAAAGTCCATTGTGATAAACTCCCATTTCCATTCAGGAATAGGCAGACTGTGAAGCAATCCTCCGGGTCGTCGGTGCTCTGCCTTGACCTGTTGACACACCAAAAATCTCGAAACAAACTGATAAACACTGCGTTTCATTCCCTTCCACCAGAAACGAGTACGTAGATTCTTGTACATCTTGTTGCTCCCAGGATGAATACTCAACTTAGTGCGATACGCCTGAGACAAAATCTCCTCTCGCAACTCTACATCCTGCGGAATCACAAGCCTACCAGACAAACACAGAAAGCCATCTGACTGATAATGAAATCCAGAAGAGCTACCCTCGTTAGCTAGACGAGCTAAACGCTGGGTATTCGAATCAGACATCTAAGCATCTCGAATCCGCGAATACAAAGCTGGCTCAGATAATATCGCAAACATCTGGATACTCTGCATACCTTTCTTATGCTTGAAGGCATAACCTGAAGTACAACAGTCACTGATCGCACTAGACGTCGAACAAGTCTGAAGTGCGGATAGTCGCACCTTGCGACTCAAAGCATCAGCGGTGAGATTAGCAGCTCCCGGATGGTACTTAATCTCACAATCATAGTCCTTAAGCAAGTCCATCCAACGTCTCTGCCTTATGTTCAACTCCGCCTGAGTGAACAAATACTTGAGACTCTTATGGTCGGTGAAGATCTCAAATTTCTCGTCATACAGATAATGACGCCAGATCTTCAAAGCGAACACAATGGCTACCAATTCCAAATCATGGACTGGGTAGTTGTCCTCGTGAAGCTTCAGCTGTCTAGAAGCGTATGCGATCACATGCCCATTCTGAGTCAAGACACAACCTAACCCCTGAAGAGAAGCATCAGTGTACACCACATACCCTCCAGATCCTGACAGTAATGCCAACACCGGCGCAAAAGTCAACCGCCATCGAAGCTCACAGAAGTTCTCCTCACACTCGGAGGACCACTCGAAATCCACACCCTTACGGGTAAGCTACGTCAAAGGTCGAGCTAGTTGAGAGAAATTCAAAATGAAGCGAAGATAATATCCTGCTAGACCCAGAAAACTACGGATCTCAGCAACCGTCGTCAGACGCGACCAATTAAGCATCGCCTCAATCTTGCTTGGATCAACAGAAATCCCCTCCCTGGATATGATATGGCCAAGAAAGACCACTCGATCCATCCAGAACTCACACTTGCTCAGCTTGGCGTACAACTGCTCATCTCTAAGAGTCTGTAGTACCAACAGCAAGTGAGAAACATGTCCTTCCGTATTACGCAAATACACCAAGATGTCGTCAATGAAGACCACGACAAACTTGTCCAAATACTCCCTGAAGATACAGTTCATCAGATCCATGAATATAGCCGGCGCATTAGTCAAACCAAATGGCATCACTAGAAACTCGTAATTCCCATAGCGAGTACGGAATGCAGTCTTGGCTACGTCCTGATCTCGGACTCTCAACTGATGATACCCAGATCTCAAGTCAATCTTGGAGTAAACTAAAGTACCCTGCAGCTGATCAAACAAGTCATCAATACGAGGCAACGGATACTTGTTCTTCACAGTGACTCGATTCAGCTGCCGATAGTCAATGCACAACCACATAGACCCATCCTTCTTCTTTACAAAAAGAACAGGAGCTCCCCAAGGAGATACACTAGGACGAATGTATCCCTTGTACAAAAGATCCTGTAGCTGATTCTTCAATTCACGCATCTCTGACGGAGCCAGATGATACGGTGCTCGAGAAATAGGCGAAGTACCCGGCATCAACTCTATGCCAAACTCGACTTTCCTAGCAGGAGGAAAACCCGGAATCTCATCAGAAAAAACATCTGGGAATTCATCTACAACAGAAATACTCTCTATCCCAATGCTCTCAGCGGACAAATAAACTGCATAGATAAGGTAGCCTTCCCCGCCAGACTCTAGAGCTTGACAGGCTCTCAAAGCTGATACCAAAGGCATCGGGGGTCGCGCTCCCTCACCATAGAAAAACTAGCTCTCACTCCCTTCCGGATGAAAGCGTACTAATCTCTGATAGCAGTCCGCTGAAGCTCGATAAGTAGTCAATATATCTATTCCCAGAATGCAATCAAAGTCGTCCATCGCAAGAACCATGAGATTTGCTAACAGAATGTTCCCTTCGAACTCTAAAGGGCAACCCATCACTAGACGCTTAGCCAAAGCAGATTGACCCGTCGGAGTAGAAACTGAAACTACTACGTCTAGTGCAATGCATGGTAACTTATGCCTCTTAAAAAAACGTGCAGAAATGAAGGAATGAGATGCACCAGTGTCAATAAGTACAAGAGCAGGTATACCATAAAGCAAAAATGTACCTGCGATGACTTTCTCATTCTCCTCCACTGCCTGATCATGCCTCAAGGCAAACACCTGGCCAGAAGCTCGTGGCCTCAAATGAGAACTCCCAGCAGGCTGTCCCTGCGACCTCTGCTGAACAGTGGCCTGAGAACCAGATCCTGAACCAGAACCAGAACCACCTCCCCCAGATAGTGGACAATCCCTCCGGATATGACCAGTCTCTCCACAATAGAAACAAGCTCCAGAAGCTCTACGGCACTTGTCGGATGGATGGTTCTTCCCACAGTGATCACACTTGTCCTTCTTACTGAAACGAACAACACCAGCAGAGCCAGAGGAAGAAGAAGTAGATCCAGACTTCTTGAAAGATTGGGCACGGGGACCCAAAGAACTAGCAGGTCTCGATTGAGAGAAAGACCTGTTTCGTCGAATGCTGTCTTCCGCCTGGTGACAACGGCTCACCAAACCCTCGTAGGACATGTCGTCACCAACTGCCACACGGTCATGGATCTCAGGGTTAAGGCCCTGAAGGAACAGATTATACTTCATCTCGGAGCTGTCGGCAATCTCGGGGCAATAAGATAGCAGATCAAAGAACTTCTGCTGATACTCGTCAATAGACATGGCTCCCTGTCGCAGACTCAGTAGCTCGCCCGCCTTCGACTGACGGAGTGCAGGAGGAAAATACAGCTTCTGAAAAGCTGTGCGGAACTCGGCCCAGGTGGCCACTCCTCTCGCCGCAACAAAAGGTGCAGAAGTAAACCTCCACCACCTGTGCGCACGTCCATCCAGAAGATAACCCAGTGTCTCCATTTTCTGCTCCTCGGTGCATTGGAAAGTCTGAAAAGTCATCTCCATGCGGTCTAACCAGTTCTCCGCATCCTCTGGAGACTCACCTCCAACCAAGGGCTTAGGTGCCATCTGCATGAATCGACGAACACTGAAACGGTCCTCATCTCGATGACGATGGCGGCGTTCCCGACGAGGCTCCCGGTCGGCATCACCCCAAGGCCCACCAATACTGCCATGAGAACTCTGGTCGTCACGATCTGTCATCTACAAAATTAACCTAACGGTTATCTTTATGTAGAATCTAAATCCCAAGAATACTTTGCATGCTCTGATACCATAAATGTAGTGACCCTTACCTGGATCACCTACTAAACAGAACTTAGGCATGCAATTAACTTAAATTAAATGGATATTAGAATAAAACTGCGGAAACCATAAACAATATACAATCCCAAGGAAAGTAATCTGTAAATACCCAAATATTATACAACCAGATCGAACAGCTGAATCAAGCTAATAACAGCAGAATAAAAACCTAGGCGAAGCTCCAGCTGACCAACTACTGCCTAGCCCCTCTTAGATCCGCCCGCCTCATCCAAACGCAAACCTGCCCCATGGAATAGGGTGTCCAGAAACACAGAGTACGAGACGTGAGCATAAAACGCTCAGTACGAGAGTATGAGTATACATGCATGCAAAGTAAACTCCCTATAAACTCGAGGTCAAGGATCAGATAACAGAGACAGACCGGGCCCTGGTATGTAGCACGCTGTGCCGTCGCTTCAGGAGGTGGCTCCCATACCATAATACCAGTGGATATGCGGACCCAAATTGATGGAAGTCCAACCACTAACAGGATAGGGAAAAACCCTACTAATAGACATCTCGAAGGAGATAGCTCAGTATGCAAATGAATGCAGCATAAATCAATGACATATAAACCATGAAGTCACATAATACATGCATAGTCAGTCAAGATATCTCGAACAGTACTTCCGTACCTCAAATCAGTGCAAGCTCTACCAACTCTAGGTCCACGCCTATAGTCTGCTCTACACTGCCAAATGCTACTACTATCATTATAGCGCTCTAAAAACCTTAACTAAGCTAAAGCATACTCCTTAATATTTTTAGGAAGCAAAAGCTATACTTCGTCCGTCGTTAGCCCTTTGCTTTCGAGTGCCTCAAAACTAGGCCACAGCTCTGCTACGACGCCTGGATTGCTATGCCACTTCCGTATTCCCGATGGAACGCCTAGAATTCCATATATCTGAGTTAAAAGGCTAAGGAATCGAGATAGAAGAGGTGATTGGTGCGTCTAAATCTGAATCTCGGCCCTCCTATTTATAGACGGAGTTCGGATCGTCCGAACACGATCGGACCATCCGATCTCGACTTCGGGTTGTCCGAACCCAATAATACGTCATTGATTACGTCAGCACAATGACGTCATCCATGACAACTATCGGCAGCACGTTCGGAGCGTCCGAACCACTCTTCGGATCGTCCGAACCCTGACTTCGGACCGTCCGAACCTTGACTTCGAAGCCTCCGAACTCGATGACCCTCAAACCATTTTCAAGTGTTCTGAATCCAATTCTGGACTCCGTTAATCCATTAAGAGTTTCCTTAATCATGTTTACTCTTAACTAGTAGGATTAATAAATTGATTAACACTTAATCACTGATTTCGGGTACGGGCTACTACAAGCCCATAGTTGGGTTTGAGCTTGCATACATCCTGTAATTCGATTAGATACTTTGATCCGATCAGCTTGTTGTAACCTGTCGGCCATTTCAGCATTAATGGCTAACTGGTTGAACTCGTTTTGAAGCAACCCAAGGTGTTCCCTGAGATGCCTCTGCATTTTCATGATGGAATCCACGTCACTGCTTTCCATCTCTTGTTAAGAAATCTGCAAGAATATTTTCATGAGATTTAATAATAACAATATCAAAAATATAATTTTGACATAATGTTTGTCATCTTAATAACCTAGATTTCTCAGGTTTAGATTCAATCTTATTTCTTAGGAAAGCTTTTACCTGGGTGTTATCAACCTTCAGCGTGAATTTTTTAGCAAGTAAAAATAATGGCCATTTTTCGAAAGCCCTTTTAACTGCATAAAATTCCTTCTCGTTGATATGTCATCTGATGGCCTCAGATTCTGAAAAAAGACCGCTACGGTATCTGCATGGTATTTCTCCATCCGGGGTGATCTTGTTAAGGACTGCAGCCCACCATTCGTCACTGGCATCCGTAAATAATACCAGATCATCTCCATCTACGGGTATAGCCATTTTTGGGAGATTCTTACATATCTCTTTTAATTGGTTTACCCCTTTAGTATGGTCATTGGTCCATATAAACCTGGCATTCTTTTTTAACAAAGGACTGAACACCTTTTTGTACATTGCTAGGTTATTTATGAACATCCCTGCAAAATTAACTACTCCTAGAAAACTCTGGAGTTGTTTTACATCTTTGAGTTTATCTGGAAAATTCTTTACCTGTAGTAACCCAGAAACCATTTTAAGATAATAATATGTTAAACATGATTAAGGTTTGTTATTTAACCAATTTCGGAGTGTTATTGGACTTCAGAAGTAAAATTTGAGCTTTTGAATTTTGGGCCGGATAGTAAGTTCCGATCCCGGATAGTAAGCTCCGATCCTAGATAGTAAGCTCCGATCGGAACGGAAGCTCCGATCCTGGAACGGAAGTTCCGATCCCCAGCTGTCAAAAATGATCGATGACTCAGTCGCGAGTTTTGACAAGTGTCGGTCATAGAGCAGATCGGAAGCTCCGATCCTGGCATGGCAGACATGCACGCAATGAGCTGGATCGGAAGCTCCGATCCCAAAATCGGAAGTTCCGATCCTGGCCGAGAAATTTGGCTATAAATAGGGCCGTTCAGAGTTCATTTTCAATTACGAATTCCCGAGTTTCCTTTTTCAGTTATATAGTGTGAGATATACACTTGAGGGCCCTATCGGTTATAATAGAGGTTCTGGAATAACCAAGGTGTGGTTATAGTCATCCGGGACTAGCGACTCCAAAGGGCTAACTACGGACGAAGGTATGGTCCGGGAATCTATTTAAGTTTTGGGAGTACTTATTAGCTTAGTTAAGGCTTATAGAATTTATGTAGTGATACGGTGAACTTTTGAATATAGGCTTGGAACCTAGGATCTACTTTACTTGAACTAGCCTAGAGGTACGTATACATTGACTGAGATTGCCAGCGAGTATACATGTTTATATGTTGCATTTATTTGGCATTATTATATGGCATGAGATATGATTTACCGTTTTCTATATTCATATGTCATGTGCATATACACGTTGAGCCTATACCTTGTTATACCTGATTATAGAGCCGCTCAGCTCTATACTCGATAGTCTGTCACTGAGAGTACCGCGACGGCGGGGGCATTTATGTCTGTCTACTCTGGTGTACTAGACGAGTGTGGTTGCACCCAGAGGTTGATCCGTGCGGTGGCAGCACTCATGTGGCGCCGGTTCTGAGCATGACTTTTCAAATGATCTTTTACCAGACATCATGTTGCATGCATTATATACATATGTTTACTCATGTATATGTACTGGGCGTAGCGCTCACGTCCTAGTTGTTATCTTGGACACCCTATTCCATGGGGCAGGTCGCAGGATGGACGGAGCTGGTAGATCAAGGCAGGACTAGGGAGCAGGAGCCTTGAGGATTTTATTATACAACAGGATTCGATATAGCTGTATAATGTTTACTGTTTAAGGTTTCAATTTGGTTGTATCACTACAGATTTAAGTCTGGATTATATTACTAAGCTGATATGTAAATTATGGATTATGTTTCCGCACGTTTTTACTCTGTTAAGTATTTTGCTGTATTAAGTTTAATGCATGCTATTAGTTGCCAGTTAGTAGGTGATTCCATGTAGGGTCTCTACATTTTTGGTATCAGAGCATGCATAGATTTTGGGATTAGTACTTGGGATTTAGTTTAGTCTTGTGTAATTATTGCGCATTTGGGATTTTAATGTGCAATTCTTTTCAGGATATGGCTGACGAAAGTCACGGTAGTGTTGGCCAGGGAGGTGGTCATCATCATCATCGCCATCATCATCAGGATGATCAACATCGTCCTCATGAGGGTCGACGTCGCTATACTATTAATAAGTTTATGCAGGTAGGACCGAAACCCTTAGTGGGAGGCGAGAATCCTGAACAAGCTAGAAGCTGGATGTCTAAACTTGAGAGCACGTTCCGAGCTTTCGAGTGTACTGAGGAGCAGAAACTGGAAGTTCTAGAATTTGTTCTAGAGGATAGAGCACGTTTTTGGTGGGATGCCAAAGTTGCTCAGGCACGTACTGAGAGAGGACAGGTGACTTGGGGGGATTTCTGTCGGGAGTTTCAGAAATTATATTTTCCTCCGGCTGTTCGCCAAGCACGATCTATGGAGTTGCTTACTTTGAGTCAAGGATCAATGACTATTGATCAGTATCAGCAGCGATTTCTTGATCTGCTACCTTTCAGTCCTCATATCAATGCGAGTGATGCGTCGAAGTATGATATCTTTCTGCAAGGCCTGAACCAAGATATCTACTCTCAGGTTGTCGTCTGTGATGACCCGGTGTCTTATGAGACTTTGGTGAACCGTTGCCGTCTTGTGGAGACCAGCAACAGGCGTGGACAGTTGATGATGCCAGCACAGCCTAGTGTATTTATTGAGCCTCGAGCTCAATCTGTTGTGCCATCTGTACCTACGTCTTCTTCTACTCCTACAACTTCGTCTGGTTCTCGTGGTTCACGAGGTACTTTCCGCTTTGGGAAGAAGAAGAAGAAGGAGGAGTTTTGTAGCCACTGTGGTGGGAAGCATCCTGCAGCTTCATGTCGGAGAGCTACTGGGGCTTGTTATATTTGTGGTCAGCAGGGACATCTGCGGAGAGATTGTCCTCAGCGTATGGGTTCTGCTAGTGGATCGGGATCACAGGTTGGATCTCAGGCTTCTATTGTTCCACGTCAGCAGCCAGCACCACAGAGTTCTTCTGGTTATCGTCCCCAGACTCAAGGGCAGGTGTTTGCTCTGTCTCAGGAGCAGGCTACTGAGGGAAGCGATCGCATGTTGGCAGGTAACTTCTTGTTATGTGGTATTCCTGCACTTGTATTAATTGATACTGGAGCATCGCATTCCTTTATTTCTAGTCGCTTCGTTAAGAGACATAGATTACCTTATGTATCATTAGATATGGATTTAGTTGTATCTACTCCGTTGGAGCAAGAGATAGTAACTAAGCGTCTAGTGATGGGTTGCCTTCTGGAGTTTGAGGGTAATGTGTTATCGGCTAATTTGATGATATTAGCGATGACGGATTTTGACTGTATATTGGGAATAGATATGCTGACTTTGTATCACGCTACTGTGGATTGTTATCAGCGTCTGGTACAGTTTCATCCCGTTGAGGGTGATAGTTGGTACTTTTATGGTGAGGGTGCGCGACCTCCGATGCCACTTGTTTCGGCTCTGAAGGCATGTCATGTCTTGGAGTCAGGTGGAGAGGGCTACCTCATCTATGCAGTTGATATGTCCATGAGTAGTACGGGTATTGATCAGCTACCGGTTGTCAGCGAGTTTCCTAACGTATTCCCTGATGAGATTCCTGGTTTTCCTCCGGTTCGAGAGGTTGAATTTGGTATTGATCTAGTACCAGGAACTACGCCTATATCCCGAGCACCTTATCGTCTGGCACCGTCAGAGATGAGAGAATTGAAACAGCAGTTGCAAGATCTGCTTGATAAGGGATATATTCGTCCGAGTGTTTCTCCATGGGGAGCACCTATTTTGTTTTTCAAGAAGAAGGATGGATCGATGCGATTATGTATTGATTACAGGCAGTTGAATCGTGTCACCATCAAGAATAAGTATCCTTTGCCGCGGATTGATGATCTGTTCGATTAACTACAGGGTACTTCTGTTTATTCGAAGATAGATCTGAGATCTGGATACCATCAGATGCGGGTACGAGACTCAGATATATCTACGACTTCTTTCAGGACCAGATACGGGCATTATGAGTTTCTGGTAATGTCATTCGGTTTAACGAATGCACCGGCAGTCTTTATGAATCTGATGAATCAGGTATTTCGAGATTATCTGGATAGATTTGTCATCGTCTTCATAGATGATATTCTTGTCTATTCTCATGACAAGGATGAACATGCACAGCATTTGAGGATTGTTCTACAGATGTTACGAGATAAGCAGCTATATGCGAAATTGAGCAAGTGTGAATTCTGGCTTGATCGGGTAGTATTTCTTGGTCATGTGATTTCTAATGAAGGGATATCTGTTGATCCTAGTAAGATAGAGGCAGTGCTGAACTGGTCTCGTCCGACGACGGTTGCTGAGATTCGTAGTTTCTTGGGTCTAGCTGGATATTACCGTCGGTTCATCGAGAATTTTGCACAGTTGGCAAGGCCTTTGACTCAGCTTACACGAAAAGATGTTGCCTTCATTTGGTCCTCGAATTGTGAGGAGTCATTTCACGAGCTGCGTAGACGTCTTACTACTGCACCTGTGTTAGCTCTACCTTCTGGATCAGGAGGTTATGTTGTCTATACTGATGCCTCTGGTCAGGGGTTGGGATGTGTGTTGACACAGCATGGACATGTTATTGTCTATGCTTCTCGACAGTTGAAGACGCATGAGAATAACTTTCCAGTGCATGATCTCGAGTTAGCCGCCATTGTATTTGCGCTCAAGATTTGGAGACATTATCTTTATGGCGAGAAATTTGAGATATTTACAGATCACAAGAGTTTGAAGTATTTATTCACTCAGGCAGAGTTGAATATGCGACAGAAACGCTGGATGGATCTCCTGAAGGATTATGATTGTGAAATCAAATATCATCCAGGTTCTGCTAATCTTACTGCTGATGCCTTGAGTCGGCAGGTGAGACTGTCTGCACTTCAGACTAATGAAATATCTCATATGATTCAAGAGTGTTGTTCATTGAGTTTTACGCTCAAGCACAAGAAAGGTAGGAATGGGGTTCGTTTGTATACTATTCTATCTGAGCCAGCATTGTATTCTCGAATCAGATATGCTCAGATATCTGATGTTAAGACTCAGTGATTGGCACGTCTAGCCAATGGAGTTAATACATCTGGATTCCATTTTCTGGCAGATGGTTTATTGTGCCTATCCAATAGAGTGGTTGTACCTAATGTTGCGGAGCTCAGGAATGATATTCTATCTCAAGCTCACAGGAGTCGATTATCAGTTCATCCTGGAAGTATGAAAATGTATAAGGACTTGCGAACTAGATTCTGGTGGAAGGGGATGAAGCGAAGTGTGTATCAATTTGTTTCGAGATGTTTGGTTTGTCAACAGGTCAAAGCTGAACATCGACGACCAGGTGGATTACTGCAGAATCTTGAGATACCTGAATGGAAGTGGGAGCACGTGACTATGGATTTTGTTACCCACTTGCCTATGACTTCACGTCAGTGTGATGCTATCTGGGTTGTCGTTGACCGTTTGACAAAATCAGCACATTTCATTCCTTATAACCGGGAGTATTCTTATGATCGCATGGCACGCTTATATATCCAGGAGATTGTGCGATTACATGGGATTCCAGTGAGTATCGTCAGTGATAGAGATCCGCGATTTACTTCACGTTTTTGGGGTAGTTTTCAGCAAGCGTTGGGTACCACTCTGAGTTTGAGCACTGCGTATCATCCGGAGACTGATGGGCAGTCAGAGCGCACTATTCGTACGCTGGAGGATATGCTACGTTCTTCTGTCATGGACTTTGGTTTATCTTGGCAGGATCAGTTACCTTTGATTGAATTTTCCTACAATAACAGTTATCATCGTAGTATTGATATGGCACCTTTCGAGGCATTGTATGGTCGACGGTGTCGTACTCCCTTATTCTGGGATGAAATCGGGGAACGGCAAGTCGAGGGTCCTGAATTGGTGCAGCAGATTGTAGACAAGGTAGATTTGATCAAGCATAGGATCAAAGTTGCTCAAGATAGACAAGCCAGTTATGCGAATATTCACCGCAGGCCACTTCAGTTTGAGCCTGGTGAATATGTTTTTCTGCGAGTATCACCTTTCAGGAAGGTGATGAGATTCGATGTGAAAGGCAAGTTGTCTCCTCGTTACATTGGGCCTTTTCAGATACTGGAGAAGATCGGAGATGTTGCTTATCGTTTGGCTTTACCGCCATCTCTTTCCAGTATACACAATGTTTTTCATGTGTCGTTGCTTCGACAGTACATAGCTGATGAATCTCATGTGATTCAGTCTACTGATATTCAGCTAGAGCCAGATCTGTCTTTTGTTGAACGACCAATCTGTATCCTAGACAGGAAGGAGAAAGTTCTTCGGAACAAGACTATACCACTTGTGATGGTACAGTGGCAGCGCCGAGGCGTTGAAGAAGCAACTTGGGAAACTGAGAGTCATATGCAAGCAGAATATCCTGAGTTGTTTGCTTTGTATTTTTGATTACCATGTAAGATGTAATTACCGTTGTTGTAATAAGACATGGTTTGATATTTCATATTTTTATCTTGATTTGTCTTTAGATGTTATTTCGCGGACGAAATATCTAAAGGTGGGGAGAATGTAGTAACCCAGAAACCATTTTAAGATAATAATATGTTAAACATGATTAAGGATTGGTATTTAACCAATTTCGGAGTGTTATTGGACTTCAGAAGTAAAATTTGAGCTTTTGAATTTTGGGCCGGATAGTAAGTTTCGATCCCGGATAGTAAGCTCCGATCCTAGATAGTAAGCTCCGATCGGAACGGAAGCTCCGATCCTGGAACGGAAGTTTCGATCCCCAGCTGTCAAAAATGATCGATGACTCAGTCGCGAGTTTTGACAAGTGTCGGTCATAGAGCAGATCGGAAGCTCCGATCGTAGATCGGAAGTTCCGATCCTGGCGTGGCAGACATGCACGCAATGAGCTGGATCGGAAGCTCCGATCCCGAAATCGGAAGTTCCGATCCTGGCCGAGAAATTTGGCTATAAATAGGGCCGTTCAGAGTTCATTTTCAATTACGAATTCCCGAGTTTCCTTCTTCAGTTATATAGTGTGAGATATACACTTGAGGGCCCTATCGGTTATAATAGAGGTTCTGGAATAACCAAGGTGTGGTTATAGTCATTCGAGACTAGCGACTCCAAAGGGCTAACTACGGACGAAGGTATGGTCCGGGAATCTATTTAAGTTTTGGGAGTACTTATTAGCTTAGTTAAGGCTTATAGAATTTATGTAGTGATACGGTGAACTTTTGAATATAGGCTTGGAACCTAGGATCTACTTTACTTGAACTAGCATAGAGGTACGTACACATTGACTGAGATTGCCAACGAGTATACATGTTTATATGTTGCATTTATTTGGCATTATTATATGGCATGAGATATGATTTACCGTTTTCTATATTCATATGTCATGTGCATATACACGTTGAGCCTATACCTTGTTATACCTGATTATAGAGCCGCTCAGCTCTATACTCGATAGTCTGTCACTGAGAGTACCGCGACGGCGGGGGCATTTATGTCTGTCTACTCTGGTGTACTAGACGAGTGTGGTTGCACCCAGAGGTTGATCCGTGCGGTGGCAGCACTCATGTGGCGCCGGTTCTGAGCATGACTTTTCAGATGATCTTTTACCAGACATCATGTTGCATGCATTATATATATGTTTACTCATGTATATGTACTGGGCGTAGCGCTCACGTCCTAGTTGTTATCTTGGACACCCTATTCCATGGGACAGGTCGCAGGATGGACGGAGCTGGTAGTTCAAGGCAGGACTAGGGAGCAGGAGCCTTGAGGATTTTATTATACAGCAGGATTCGATATAGCTGTATAATGTTTACTGTTTAAGGTTTCAATTTGGTTGTATCACTACAGATTTAAGTCTGGATTATATTACTAAGCTGATATGTAAATTATGGATTATGTTTCCGCACGTTTTTACTCTGTTAAGTATTTTGTTGTATTAAGTTTAATGCATGCTATTAGTTGTCAGTTAGTAGGTGATTCCATGCAGGGTCTCTACATTACCTTTTGCACAATATGGGGTTGTAGAATTATTCCAGTTTCATCAATCTCAATGCCAAGGAATTCAATTTTCCTTGTTGCTATGACTGCTTTCTTTTCAGATAAAACCAGTCATTCTTGTTTACAAATTTTAGAGAAAATCTCTAAGTGTTTAACATGTTCGTCGATGTTTTTTGATGCTATAAGAATATCATCAATATAAACAAACATAAAGTTGAAATAATATTTAAAAAGATTATTCATCTTTCTTTAAAATATTTGGGGTGCATTGGCCAATCCCATAGGCATAACTTCCCAAATATAGTGTCCTTGTGGAGTAGAGAAGGCTGTGAATTTCTTACTGCCTTCTTCCATTCGAATCTGGTAAAATCCAGACTTGCAATCAAATTTTGAGAATACTCTAGCATTTTTTACATAGCTAATTAGGTGTTCTCTATTGGGTATGAAGTACCCATCAAACTCCAGGATTTTATTAATACCTTGGTAGTTAATAACTAACCTGGGTTTCCCATTTTTTATTTCACCATGATTTCTGACCAGAAAACCTGGGCTGCTATATGGTGAAACTCCTTCTTTGATTAGACCAAGGTCCAAATGTTCCTTGATAATCATTCTCATATCCCTTTGATCTGTTATGTTAATCGGGATAGGCTTATATCTGACAAATTCGTACTCTTTGCCTTCCTTTAGAGTAAGGCTGACTTTGAGTTGATTTATATCCCACCATGCCAAAGGATGCTCATTATAACTTTCTTTGAGCCTCTTTTTGACATCTTCAATGGATATCTTATTTTCTAACTCTATATCTCTGTGATTTAGAGTTACCTTGAGAAGCTCCATATCCTCTGTTTGGATTTTTTGTTCTGTTGTAATTTTAAACATGGTTTCTCCAAACCTTCTTGGATCTTTCATTTTTGGTGAAAAAGTTGTCCTTTATCACCACGCTGGCTGCGAAAAATTATCGGCAATTGTCAAAAAAAAAGCAACCTTGAGTCTTTGAACGATAATTTTATGATCACAAATTGTAGTGAACATAGTCTTCTTGACTCATTGTCTTGTGTGTACTTCTTAAACATTTGTAAGAAGTTATTTTCTAACATGATATCAGCTCCTGTATCATGAAAATAGATTGGTGGTGTCTTTACCTTGTATCAAGGTGTTTGACCTGCTCCTCCCATAAGGATATCTGCCTGTTTTATTCCTTTGCAAAGAATTAAAATTTTTCGAGAGAAATCTCGTCCAGCAATTTTTGGCAATTCTTCTTCACATTCTTCAGGGAAGACTCCTCTTTTTGTTGTACAAATTCCTGCTCCCGAATCAATATAAGCTGCAAAGTATTCAGCCTTATATTGTTCATACAGCATCCCTATCGGAATGTATATAGAGAAAGGACTTGTTGTCATTCTTTAAAGGGATTACTAAATGGCCCCGCCATTTTTAACAGACTGTGTTGTAACTCAGTAATCCGATTAAGACTATTCACCTTTAGTTTTACTAAGGCTTCAGTAGATAGAGTATGGTTACTCCTTTCTACTTCTTCAATGCGTTCTAGTAAATCATGTTCATGACTTACTAACTTCAACAGTTTCTTCTTCCTCTGTTTGTAAACAGAGTTTTCGAATCTGATTAAGCGATTGTACCTTATCCAATTCTCTTGGTTTTCTATTTCGTAGAATTCTTATTGAATCCTCCAAGTTTTTTCTTTTGCCATGAACTATATTCTCTTTTCAAGGCGTTTCCATGGTTTATGATCCTCCAGGAACTCTAGACCAAGAATGAGCTGATCCACTTCTTTTCCTAGAATTCCCCAGATTTGAACTTCCAATTCTCCAATATTTATCACTCCTTGATAAGTTCCTTTTTTTCTGTTGTTCCAAATAGTAAATCGAGTTACAAGGGAACTGGTTCCGATGACTTGTAATTTCGAATACTATTTTCACTTATTTCTATCCTTCTAGAGATCTAAGTTTTCCTATTATAGAAAACTCTTTTTTTTCTGGTGGAATTTTTTGAATAGGAGATTTGTTCCATTTCCTACTTGTCATTCGGTCTCCTAGGAAAGATAACCTTCGGGGTTCTATTTTAAGGTCTCTATATAGAACCGGTCTGTCTTGAATTTGAATGTCTGTTTTCTAAATTAAAGGAAACTCGATTCTTTTCGGGTATATTGCTTGAGCAACTTTCCCAAAGATCTCTGGAATTTCAATGAACTCATTTCTAATAAATAATTCAGAATGATGAGTATTAGAAAGAGCATATGAAATTTGATATGTAATAGAATATGGTCTATTATCTTCCTTCATTAGTCTTTTTTTCTTGAAGTTTTGATGCAGCGTCAAGGCTCGACTAAAGTCCCTGTCAGCTAAATTGTAGGCTATTCTTTGATAAATAACTCCTACAATTTTTTCTACACAAAGATTTCCTGAGATAGTACCCAGTACAACATCTTGAATATTCCCCATTCTTTTATCACATACTACGATATCTATGGGTGAATCTATTCCTTCATTAAAAATTGTCTTAATCATTATATGGATTGCTCCAATATAAATCAAAGACATCGTCTTTGCTACCTTACTTTTCAGCTTTTGCAATTCCTCTCTTATTTCTTCAAAAGGAATTAGCTGCATCTCTATTTGATTACTTGTTAACTCCATAGGGATTGCCATTTCCCTTCTGGATACTTTGTAAATCAAATTATGTCTTCTTTGTCTAAGCCCTAGGTTGCCTAAGACTCTTTCTACTTGTCCTGCCAAAAATTCTTGGTGCTTCTGTAACGTTGGATTTTCTCTCATAATCCTTTGGTCCATATTATGAGATATAGTGGTTTGACTAAAGAACCCAGCCAAACTCTTATTTTTTCATGTCGAAACACTTCTTTTTTATTCTGATTCTGATTCAGATTCATCATCAGATTCTTCTTGGCTAAACAATATCTCTTCTTCGTATATGCTTTCATCTGAGGGGATATCCTCAAATTGATATACTTGGACTAGATCTTGAAAGAAGACTGCATCATCCATATTCGGCGTTGCTTCAAAGAGTTTAACTCATTTTTTTCTCGTTTTCTGGACAGTTTGTAGATATATGTCATCTAGCTCCACATGTCCAGCAGTTGCAATCTTTGAAACTTTCACTTGCTCTTGTATGAGTTCTTCTGAAAGTTCTTCTAGATGGTGTTCTTCCCCTACTTTGTGATGCGTTTGTTGCTGGGGATGTTCTTGTAGGTCCATTTCTTTTTCCCGATCTATAAGATCGAGCCTTTTGTTTGGACCAAAATGTTATTGGTTTCCAAGAACTTCTTTGTCTTTTATTATAGGGATTATTTCTGAATTTTTTCCTTTTAAATCCCTGTGATCTATTTCCAATTATTGTTGGAAGATCATTTTCTCTACAACATAAAGGTGTACGTTTATCTATACCCCTTATTTTCTTGTAGTTTTTCTGTAATGTTGCCATGTGACACCATTCTGCCAATTTTTCTTTCAAAAAGGAGGCTCGTCTTGCCAATGTATCAAGATTACCTGGAACATATTCTTTAATCAGCATTTCTCTCCAGGAACTTGGTATTTTTGCGAAAATAGCTGAATAGCTACATTTTTCCCGACTCCCGAATCCCATCTGTATTTAGTGAATAATATAATGTATTCATCAACTAAGCAGATATCATGTAACTCGAGGCTATACAGAGCTTGAGTATATCTTTTCTTTTTCTCTGTATCTTGATTATTGAAATAGTCTACCCCTATGAATTGTGCTTTAAATAGGGTAACAATTCTTCCCCTAATCTCGCTGAGGGATTCTCCCGCTAAGATTTGACTCCTTAGTTTCTGGCATAGTCTCTCCCATGCGATCTTAACAGATCTCATTAGACTCATTTCTAGAAGTTTAATGAATCCTTCTTTATTTAGATCTAATGTACCCGCTGCAATTCTCATAACTGACGTCCAATTTTTTGCCAAACAGCTACACATGAGGTACTACCCCATGGTCATATGAAGGTAAAAACTAAAAAGTCGTATATGATGGAGTAGATCTCACAGGTGATTTGACAAATATATGCAAAATAAATCACATTTGTTATTCTTATTAATTAATTAATTAATATTAATCAAATAATTTTATGATGATGATTTAACCATATTATAATGGAATGATTAAATTGAAAAATAATATTATTTAATTTTTTTTAACCTTCAACAACTAAAATGACATAACATAATTCATCTGACAACACTAATTTTGATAGACAGGTACCATTTAAAAAAACAAACAAACAAACTTTTTATCAATGTCAATTATAAATTATTTTTTACAAAATTAAAACATAAAAAAACACCATCTAATTATAACAAGTGCTTCCCATGTATCAACTACTATTTTTTTACGGTCATTATATTTTACATAAAATAAATGAGTTATTTGCATCAAATACTCTTGTGAAATATTGAAAATGCACACTTTTTTTCAATGTAATTTTAATAGGCATCTTCAACCCTGATCTTTTATAAAATTAGCACACGCGCCCCTTCATCTGAGCGATTGTTGCGCACGCGCCCCTCATGCGACTGTGTCAATATTTTGATTTTTTTGGCACCAAATACCCTTGTGAAATATTAAAATTACATATTTGACCCCTTGAGAGTAAAATTTTTAAATTTATTCAACTCATAAGATCCAATTATAAAATATTTATCAAACATTTACATTTTATTAATTTTTATTTTTATTTTAAATTTATTATTGTTAATTAATTTGTTTCTAAAAAAATATTATTAATTTATCTTGATATCATTATTTTATTAAATCACTTTATATTTTCAATTTCTCCATTAAATATGCATTAATAAACAAGGATTTAAATATCTAAACGTACCAAAATATTGAACGAACATGATAAACTCATTCATATTACTTTTTCAATTCAAAACTATATATGTTTAAACTAAAATCTAAATTTTTCGAAAATATGTATTGCAAAATTTGCAGTAAATAATAAAAAGTAAAGTGGTTATATAATGATAAAATTTACTATTAAAATATATTTTTGTATAACTAATACTAAGATAAAATAACTAATATTTTTCATAGTTATTTAATTAAAAATATTATTTTATTCAATTAAATATAAAATTGATAGTAAATTTTATCATTATACAATCATTTTATTTTTTTTATTATTTATTGCAAATTTTGTAATGCATCTTTTCAAAAATTTAGATTTTGGTTCAATACCATATAGTCCTAAATCGAAAAAATAATATGCTTAAACTTATCATTTTAATTAGTTTAAAGTTTTGGTACTTTTACGTATTTAAATCCTTGTTTATGAATGCATATTTAATGGAAAAGTTGGAAGCACGAAGTAAGTTTAATAAAATAATGATATCAAGATAAAATAATAATATTTTTTAGAAACAAATTAATTAATAATAATAAATTTAAAATAAAAAAATAAAAATAAAAATTTATAAAATGTAAATGTTTGATAAATATTTTATAATTGGATCTTATTGATTGAAAAGATTTAAAATTATACTCTCAACGGGTCAAATATGCAATTTTAATATTTTACAGGGATATTTGGTGCAAAAAAAAATCAAAATATTTGTTCAGTCGCATGAGGGACGCGTGTGCAACAATCGCTCATATAAAAGAGCACGTGTGCTAATTTTATAAAAAGTCAGGATAAAAGATGCCTATTAAAATTTCATATGGAAGAAGTGTGCATTTTCAATATTTCACAGAGATATTTTGGCCAAATAACTCTAAAATAAATTAAAGATAATTTTTACAATAAACACAAAACTTAATTTTACTTAAATGTAGAAACCAAATATTAAAAAACAAATCATCAAACCTTCAACGTAACATAAGAATCCATTGGAATTTAGTATAACAAATAAAATTTTATTACTTAATATGATTACATACTTTTTCCACGAACATGAAAAGCATTTTTAACCAACACATATCATTTAAAGACATGGAAAATTGACTAAATGATAGAATAAAACTAATAAAATAAACTTTGGAGACAAATTAAACAAACCAGTTCAAAGCATGTACTGGCTAACATCTCGGAGACATTGACAACACAAATTACCTCTCAAGATGTTCCTAAAAATTCGATCAATTAACAAGAAAAACATGCGCCAATTACAAGGCTACATGGCACCAGATTTTAATGAATTCCTAAACACTAAAAATGAGCAGATTGATCGACGATTCCACGTATCATATAAAACTGTTTAGGTACAACAGCTTACAGTGCATTATTTTCTTTCCCATTCTTTGTTCTTGCTTGCTGATTTGGACTTCCAATGGTTGTGGGGTGATTGTCTTTATCAACAGGTTCGTTTGCTTGATCTGCGTTCCTCTCCTTCAAAAGATTGCTGTTTGTCAAAGTCGAGCACATTGCTCTTGGTAACTTTAAAGGTATATCGATTTCATCATTGCTTTTTGGTTGCATTGGCACTTCAACATTCTGTCCAAGGGATGTAGGAGGTGGAGCAGGGACAAGTTGAATAACGGACTTACGCCACTTTTTCCTGTTCATGGGTTTTGGCACCCCAGATCCTGCCTGAAAGTTAAGAGGGGAAAATCAATAACTTGACATGCTTTGATACATGATTAGAACTTAATGCCAGCAACTTCAAAAAATAGTGTTATACTGAGTCTGACAACAAAAAATAAGATTAATATCTATTCTGTTACAAGTAAAGGTGAATACTACTCACCATGCTATTGCCAATGTCGGATAATGGCTTCCTAGTCTTGCCTCCATCATTCATGTTGACGGGCTTATCGGATAAAGCAGTCTCAAGTAGCCTCGCACCATGAGAAGCAAGGCCAGCATCATCTGTCCCAGAAATATGTTCGGCAGGTTCAAGAAATTCAGTTACAACCAAGTCCTTTGCATTAACTTCTTTATTGCTACATCTGGTGGGCTCACAGTTGCACGACATGCTACAATTACCCCTTGCAGCACGACACTCACATCTTGAAGTTTTGCAAGAAGAATATCTGCTACAAGAGCAACAAACTTGCTCTGTTGAGCTCTCGGGATTCTCTCCTTCTATTTCCATGGAAATTTCCAAGGGGTTGACTGTCTTAGAATTTCCCTTCCTAGCATGTCGCTTTTTTCTCTTTATAGTCTCCCAATCGGTGTCATCCTCCGTAAACATATCGGAAGCCTCAGGTTCATATTCATCAGATGTATCCATGTCTTCCAACAACTCATGTCCATTCAATCCACTATCAAACACCATAGAGCTCCGGAATCCCTTGGTTAGAATAAAACAATCATGTATGTTGTAAAAAATCAAAGCCAAACAAAAGTCAAAAAGGAAAGGTAAATATACTTTTTCTTTCATTCAATAAAAAATTATTGTAAAACCTAATTTACTAACCCCGCTCATAACTACCATATCTCATATTTAATTTTTGCAAATTCTAAAAATAACTAAAACATTACTTTACGTTGAGTATAACATAAATTAGTATAGTTTTAATCATAATTAATAACTTACATATATAAAAAAATAAGTAATTAGAATAAAAATATATGCACTTGAGTTATCATGTGTGTAGATTGCTTGCTAGTTTTATGAAAAGATTAAATTAAGTACCCCACTATTTTTTTTTTTAAAGATGAGCCTCAACATTTCTTGATAAAGCAAAATCATATGTAAACAAACAGATTATAAAATAACAAGTAAGAATTATTTTTGTTGGATTAAGGTTGCAAGAACCAATACCTTGGGCCGCAAAGCATACGCATGACCTTCGCTAATATTCGTTAGACTTGTTTGGAGGTTCCTTGTCTTTTCTATGGAGTGTCTCTTCCAAGCCAATTTCTATCAGAAGTATTTTAATTATTCACATTTAGCATGATAACTTCAAATTTTGGAGGTAATCAAATCACAGATGAAATAAAGAAACGAAAAAATCAATCATAAAAAATATAATTATTAACGTCAACTCCCACACTTTCTAAACCTAACTCAATTTCATCCCCAGCATCTATTTCGAACCAAATTAAAATACATACAGATATTTGAGAATATTTATTTCTGTTTTATTATGTTAGTCTTTTATTATAAAATATCTATTTATGAAGTTATTATTATATTTATTAATTACTTTTGCTTGTAATTTATTTAAATAAGAATTTAATTTAATTCCATATAAATACTTACATAAATAATTAATAATGAATTCAAAGTATATATATAAATTAATTAATTCGAAATTATCTAAAAATATTATGAATTAATATTATTTTAAAACTAATAATCAAACAAAAGAAAAAGTAAGAAAAGAAAGAACCCTCCCTAACACAAGGGATGGCACCTGGAGTCTGAATAAAGAACATTAGGTTGAATGCAGAAAAACATGCAGATATCACATTATTAGTGGATTAGGATTAGACCACAAAATTTTATCATCAAAACAAATAGGTTCAAAAAAAATTTATATACATAATTTATATTTATTCTTTTTGACAAAATAAAACCAATAGGCAATAACCAGTTGAAAACTTAAAGGTAGTCGTCAAGTTATCTGTAACGGTCTAGCTATGACACCAAGTTATGATTTATATTTATTATTTTTGACAAAAGCATTTCCTAATAAATTATCATATGTGCGTCCATTATTGAAATAAAATCGATCGTTTCATAGTATGACTTACCATTAAATTCTCCTGACGTGCAAATTCAGCCTTCTGAAATTCCAATTGCCTAACCAAATTGACTATTTTTTCCTTCATATCTTTGATTTCTGCGTCCTTCTCACTGCAATCAACTTCCCTGTCTCTCAGCTGGCATCTGCTTAAGCATAGTTAGAATGTCATCCATAAAGGAAAGTTCTTCTTGGTTTCCAGACTGGTCCCATCACTTAAAAGAGCCTATTACCTGGAGGTTGATGCCGAGTTGAAAAGAAAGTTCATAATATTCTTAGCTTCCACCAGCGAACGAATTTGGTTCCATCGTCCTCTACCACTAAATACTCGCTCACATTCCTCTGCTTCTGATAATTGAGATGCCATGGAAACAAGCGTGCTCGAAGAAGTAGCAAGCATATTCTCAAGCGCGAAAATTCTAGAATTTCGAGCACCCGGAGACATTGTCTGAGGGCTTTCACTGCAGTAGAAAGTTAGAAATCATCAAAAATTTATTGAAAATCCCCATGCACTTGATGCAATTTCTTCATATGGAAAAGAATTATAACCGTCAACCAGAAATATTTGAGGCAAGGAACTTCAAACCTTAAATTCGTCTTCTCAATCAAGGCTTCTTCCTTCAATCTTGCCACTTCTTCGGCCATTTTTGCCCTCCTATATATACATGTGTATGAATAACAAATTCACAATAAAATAAAAGAGATGTACAATTTATAAAGAGCCGGAAAGGATTAAAAAAATTAATGATGCGGGTCTAAATACTAATTAATTTGAGAAAAATAAACACATCACCACCTAGGATTTACTTTAAATATGACAGAGCCACAAAATAGCGAAACCATTCCACTAGGTGCCACAAAAATGTATTCTGTTTATATAATTGATTGGCTGCATCTTGTTCTTATACAGATTAGGGATATTGTTCTTAGAATAGCATGAAATGAAGGCTTTATTCGTTTTATGGTATGCAACATATGATGCATTTTACATTTGGAATATCTCAAGAGGAACGTAATCGGGATTACACTTCCACTGGTTCTATCTCTCCAAACCATGTAAGATGAATACTAGTAACTACGAAACACAATAAAAAAATATACAAAATAAAAGAAACATTCTAGAATGAGTTGCTCAACTTACTCTTGCATTTGTCGCTCATACTCGGACCGAACTTCATGCACTCGAACAGTAACCTCAAGTTCATGTTCAATCGCCTGTAGTAATGCCTTAAACAACAGACAACAAAAGTAAAATTAGACTAAAGGGAAGATAGATCCATGTACAAGGAAACAAGTGTAATATATGCAGAATTATATAATCAAAACACAAAAAACATCGAGCAAACCATTCCTGTAAAGATAGATAGATAGGTACCTGAATCCCAGAACCATTCTTACTATTTATTGCACCTACAAATAATAAAATATGTCAGATAATTCAAGAAAACAAAAATCATAAGAATTACAATTTACACACAACAAGACAACTTCAAATAATTTAACCTGGCACTTCCCGTGACGCCTTACGAGAATCCACCAAATCTTTAAGGCGCTTGGTAGCCATAGCAGCTTCTTCAGTCTTTCGTTGCAACACCTGAAATGTGATATGTGGTGAGATTTTTTCCAGTATGATCACATGAAAAAAGTTTGTGTGGAATCAAAAAATTACCAGTTTTTGTCTTTGGTTGAGTGCCAAGAGCTTGTGCATCTCATATTCGTTCCTTCTTCCTTCTTTCTTTAGCTAAAAGACACAAGTTACAATTTTGGTTTCATGAAGACTTGGTAACCTTTTAAAATGATAATATTATGCAGCAAAGTATAAGCAGGTTAGCCAGACATAGACTTTTCATGCTGTCTTAGACGATAAATGCCACAAAAAGAAAAGCTGAAGTAGTCAATCTGAGATGTCAAGAATCTAAAAAACACTAAACCGAAGTAAACCAAGTACCTGAAGTACTTCCTTTTCACGAGTAGCTTTCCACTGTCTAAATTGTTCCGATTCTTTCTTTATCTTTTGTTGTAATTGAACCTTCAAATGACGAGGAGCATAAGTGCAAAAGAAAGACTACTAATTTTGTAGACAAGAGTGGTACTTAACAAAGCAGAACCTTATGTGATTTTATCCTCTGAATCTCATCCAACAACCTTTTGGCAGCCTCGTCACTCTTTTGTTTTTGTCTCAGCAGTTGAGCTTGGGCATCCTGTTTCTTCTTCAACTCAGTAACCTAAAGGAAAAGTAGAGTTGTGAACAAGAATTATATATATATAAATAAAAACATGTTTTTCAAGATTATTTACCTGAGTCTCGAGTATGTTGAGCTTTTGAAGATACTCTTCCTTCAACTTTTGAGCACTGTCACCGGAATTGGACGAGATGTCCGAGAGATTCTGCCTCAAACCTTCAATCTCTTTCTACAATGCGTAATGTATTTCAACGTACATGTTTCATTCTCAGTCTAATTAGAGTAATACACGCAAAAGGTGATACCTGTAAGGCCCTCTTTTCAAGTTCCAAATCATGAACTTTTTTCTCATAATGCAGCTTAAGAACTGAGGTATCAGGGCCCGTAACTCGCTTCATTTCAGCCTTCAAAATAATGGATTAGAGTCCAACTATCTATATTCTACGCATGTATGTACAAGACAAATGAAATTTCAAATATCTAAAAATGATGCAAGTGATAAACTGGTACGAAAGCTTCAACAATTATAAGTGTTCTAAAAATCGGCCTAGGCGCTAGGCGCCAGTTGACCGCACCGAAAAGTGCTAGTCGGCCAGCCTAGGCGGAAATGAATTTTTTTTTTTGCCTTCTAAATCATAAGCCCAATAAAAAAAACCCACGAAAAATTTTATTCACTCTTCCACGAAAACCCTTTCGACGCCGTTTTCAAAAAGAAAGAGAAGAAAAATATAGATAATAATAAGTAGAGAAATTTATGGAGGAGAAAATTTGTGGAATTTTATTAGTTATGTAATTTTGAACTCATTTTAAATTTGATGCTATCATGTTGGAGTTATAATATGTGATTTACTATGTTATACCATAGAATCCGCCTAGCGGCGTCTAGTCCCCGCCTAGGCAGCCTAGGCGCTGGTCTGGCGTACGACTAGCACCTATCGAATTTTAGAACCTTGACAATATCACCTACTTATTCGCATAATAGGAGTACATTAGATTATATGAAATTACTTGGAGATTACCATTCGCTAATCATGTTCTTTGTCATATCTTGTAAACTATAGGTTCCAAAAAAATCTAAATGCTCATATTTGGATGCTGGAAAATTCCAAAACAATGTCTACCTCCTTTTCTTCAAGTCTCTTGTCCAATTCTTTGAGCTCCTTATCCAATTTTTGTTGAAGAGAAGAATGCTCAATCTCCTTTTGTGCATCTTCTGCCCCACCTGCAAAATCGTATGGAGAACACATTTTATCCGCGAAAATGGGTTATTTTATCTAAATATCAGTAGGTTGAGCCAAGTTAGTATTCATAGCATCTAAATAGATAATTTGTGTAAGTGTCGCATGTTCAAGCTATGGCGAAGCTGTCAAACCGCAAGCCACCAAAAATTTGAATCTCTCAGCGATTGTTAATAGCATACCTTCTTTTTCAACATTTTGTGAATCAGAGTCGAGAAGGCATGAATAACTTCCGTAACTCCCATCATCTTCCACAGCAGCATACTCGTGATTATCACCACGTCTTGAACGGTCTAAACTTTGTACCCGTAGCAATTGTCCCTCAAGTTCTTGAATTTTAGTGACATAGCTTTTGATCATATCAAAGTCCTGCAAGATAAAAAAATTTAATTTTTTCATTTTTTAAAAAAAGAACACTTCTCTAATTCAGAAATATAAAAAGAAAGAATGACATTTCATAATATTCAAATAAACCTTATCTGATATGGTTTTGGTTTCATCCAAAAGTTCTCCATTTTGTCGAGCTGACTCCATTTTCAAAATAAGTGTGTCCCTTTCTGCTTGAGCATCAATAGCACGCTGCATCAAATTCTCATAACCAATTCGACAGTCCTGAAGTTCCTCCTGTAGTGATATTTTACTTGCTTCAAGTAAAGATATTTTATGCTTAAGAATCTGTAGACCAAGCAAATGGATTACAAATCAGAAGTCAAAAACTATAACTATTGTGAAATGAACATGTTAAAAGCATATATATGCAGAAGTTTATAACAAATCAGTATGTACAAAAATATCGATTAGACTTAAATATCTGAGGTGAGGGGATCAACGTTAATCATATTTTGATGGTGCAGTGGTGCCCCCTTGATAATGACACATAGGATTCATGCATAGGAAAATTTAAACATAGAATAAGATTCTCTGTCGTACTTTAATTTCTTCTGATGGTGCAGTGGTGCCCCCTTGAAAGTAAAGCAACTCTGCCTGCAACTGTTCAATTTGATTTCGCATCATCTGCATTTGAGTCGCCACTGGATCACGATTGATCTACAAATTGAAAGAAACACAAGAGTACCATGGCATGTAAGTCTTATCCTATGATGATGAAAAATCAATTTTGACAAATGGATTACAATGTAATACAACTATACAAGGGTAATCTGTTCTAACAAAAAGCTAACACACTAATGATGAAGCTTACGATTGCTTTATTCTGAATATTACGAGCCCGATTAGCATATTTCAATGTGTTGATTGTCTCCTCTGCGTTCGTGTCAGCTGGGCTTACACAAGCTATAACATAAAAAGATAATGTTATAACAATCTGAAAATTCACAAAATGTTATATGATTATATACATGGTGTAGCCATCATACTTTAAGCACGGAGGGAAAGAGCATACAGACTACGGGAGAGAGAGAGAG